>NW_019101568.1:1899057-1968166 GCF_001856785.1 Myzus persicae
CTAACAGAACTAAAATCCTGCATACATTACTGCACCTTTTTGACTTTTGTTGAAAACAGTCCACTAATTTTCGAGTCAATCTAGAGTGAATCTAGAGGACGAATAAAGAAACATTTTTACACATTATAAAATTGTTCCAAGTACCATTGTAACGTTATATTTTTATTAAAAAACGATTTGATTTTCATAAGTAAAAGTTTTTTTTAAATTTAAAATACAGAATAATATTAAATTAATTGATTGCATACATTATAAGGCAGTTCATTATTTTCTAATTTTGAAATCAATGTATAATAATAGTTTAATTCACATTTATCTGGATAATAGTAGTTGTAGATATAGACGTATAGACTATAGATAACGCAAATTAAAGTTTATTACCTATATCACATATCAATTTAACATTAAATTATATATTTAGTGTAAATGTGTACGAATCAAATTATTTTAATGTCAAATAGATATTAACATCGAAATTAGTAGTTTTATCTACCAATAATTTTAGTATGTGGTTATCTAAAAATAAGAATGAAATATAACTAATTTTTGCATTGTGCGGACGACGATTAATTATTATTTAAAATATCATTTTTATTTTATGTAGTTTTATAAAATTGTCTAGGCCTCTAGGGTAACAACATATGTTTTTGATTTCATAAGGGTTTAATTACAATCAGTTTGCAAAATATCACGTCATGAGTGTACAATAAAGTAACATAAACTTCAAAAATATAGTAGCATTATAAATAAGTTATTCTGAATATAGTGTGTACTAATAAGTACCTAATAAACCTTTTTTTATAAGCACACCTGTGTTTGAAAGTTGAAGCATATAATAAAGATATTAAATTATTAAAAATATAAACTATGTGTAATTTATTAATTTGTATGTATTAAAGTGACAAGTTTAGTCTAACATAACATTTATTAATAAAAAAGAGTGTGTTTTAAATAATATCGTGTGCATTGTCCATTATCTATCATATTATGCAGACATGCTTTTATAACATTTTTTACCTATACCTTTATTCAAATTTGTTACAGATTATTTAATTTTAAATTAACATTCGATTATAGAATGTAGAAGTTAGTGAAAATAATATATTCTGAACTTTATTTGGTTCAAAATATAATCAGAACATATTTTGTTTATTTACATTTGGATTATTTCTTAGTCATGTTTAAAATTGAAATCAAATTAATTTTATAGTGTGATTCATCAATGCAATGACACAACAAGAACAAATCTATTTTACATTTTATTCATGATTAATTTTATTACTTTGGTAGATATATTTTGTTTAACTATAATTAATTTAACTTATGATAAGAAAAATTATAACAATTAATGAATATCACGTTGTGATGAATTGGATTATATTATAAAAATAAATCAATAGATAACTTTTAGAATTACCTACTCCAAATTATAATTTTTTTTACAACGAAAACACGGTGTGGTATATCATACAAATAAGTTACAGCAATATTTATAAATATAATATTACACTTTGGAGAAAATGTATTTATTTTTCCTTGAAAATAACATGTATAGGCAACCAAACATTGATATAATAACTGTTTATTCACATATTTTAAAAATATGAATCCATTCATCTATTAAAATATTATTATATTCAAATAGTTAATTAATATTTAACGTGAATTGGTTTAATCAAATATTTGAAGGAAAATGGCATATAAATAAGAATTAAAGTGTGCAAGAAATTAGCCTAAAAACAATAAATGGCTCTGATTTTCCGTTAATTAGTTCAGCCTATTTTGTTAATAAAAACGAAAATCAATAAAACTATATTACTCTGAGGAACAAAACAAAACGTGTACATAATAATATATGGCTTGATTATAATATTGCTTCTTAGTTCTTATTTTTTCTCAGCAGATTTAGTGTTTTTAGGCACACTTGGCGATCCTTTATTAGTACGTTTCGGAGCTACTGGCGGATCGTTTGAGACTAAAGGTGTGGAATTATCAACAGAAATTTGAGAGGCTTGAGCTGTTTCAGAAGATTGAGGTACGGTATTTACTGGCTCGTCCGTTTTGGGTAATGGTGAATCGGACTTAGGCGAATTTTCTTCAACTTTTGATTCTGTACTTGCATCAGAAGTCAGTGTATCTTTTACAGGTTCCACTAGTTCTGGTTTCGGCAATTCTATTTCCACTGATTTTAAAGTACACGCTTCAGATGTCGGTAGTTCCACTAATTCTGGTTTTGTCGATTCTAACTCTACTGACGGTTGAGACTCTTTAATAATATCATCAGATTCTATTGTTTCTTTCACAGGTTCCACGGGCACTGGTTTCACTGATTCTTGAGCTTGGGTAGCGGGTGTGGTTGGAGGTGTTGGTGCAGTAACAGTAGGAGTATCGGGTGTTTTCAGCTCTTTCAAAATATCTTTGGATAGATCGAGTTTTTCCAATTGTTTAATAGCCAGATCAGTACCATCGACTTCAAGTTCAGAACTCACTGGTGGAATAGTAGTTGATGTTTTCTTCAAAGCAGATTTCAATGGCCTTGGTTCTTCAGTATGCACAACTTCTGGTGGTGTAGGTGTTGTCACAGGAACAGCCTCAGTACTAACTTCTGGAACGTTTCCAAGAGTTTCATTAATCTTGGACCATATATTCGAAAAGCTGTCTCTGCCTAAATAATCCATGTTTCCTTGTTCCCAAGATTGACGTCGAAGAAAATCTTCTAATGCTTTTTGGTCAGCTGTTTTTTCACCCAGTGGAACCCTTGCAAATTGTCCAGCCAAACCACCCTGAAAAGATGTATACATTTAAAAATATGTAAACTGAAATTATAATTTTTTTCAATTGATTATATAAGTATGTACATTTTATATATGTATAACAATATGTTGAATTCTTAGATTATGTACGCTTAAAAATTATATAATACTTACATCTATGTGACATATCTGGTCCTTAGGTACCTCGCAATGTGTCGGAGAATCAGGACGACAGTTATTTACACTCAAACTGGAGAAAAGGTTATTGGGAATATCATCAGAACATGCAGGATATTGTTTTTCACTTATTGACCGATCTGGCTCTGGCAGTTGCTTTTCCTCATTGAACACTCTTACTTCTTCAACACGTTCATTATTCTGTTCATCATTTCCAAATGTATTACATTCTTCCACTAGATTTTTCTGAAAACTACATTCTCTTGTTTGCTCTTCCGTATCAAAGTTATTTATAGAATGATAATTTTCCACTTCCTGTTCACAATGATTATTCGAACATTCTTCCACCAAATTTCTATCACCATCAACACACTCTTTTTTAACTTCATAATTTATTTGCTCATTTTTTTCAACCAAATACACATCCCAGGGGTCAATAAAATCATAGTGATCCTCTTTCGGAGGTTCATAAGTAGGAGTATAATAATGATTTGAAGTATTACTATCAGAAGTATAATTACTATCAGGAATATAATTATTTAAACTATGAGGAGTATAATTATCAAACGTATTATTTTTACTATGGGATTTGGGATGAAAATCATAGGAATAACGGCTACTGAGGCGACTTTCTATCTGTGTAAAAAAGCAAAAACAAAACAAAACGGTGCAAGTTATTTGTGTAAAATACAATATGTGAAAATAAATCATTAAAAATACACCATATAAGCCTAAATGAGAGCATGCAAAAAGCTAAAATAACCATTGACAGAAGCCCCAGCAGCAGTTATGAAGGATGAGTGTATGCGTGTGTAATTAAAAACTTTAAATGTTAAGACTAATATTTAGTAAAGCGTTTTCACTTTACATACCATTTCGGAGTAGTTGTAACACTGGATCTTTTGAGTATTTCTAGTTGAGCTTTATACAACACAAGTTAGTTTAAGCAAACAGTTAGAACAATGATTTTAGTACATAGGTTTTTTGATCCCAAAATTTAAAAGTAATGCTTATTGTTGAATTTAGTAATTAGTAATATGTTACCATTTCGGTGGAAAGTTGAGGATGGACATGACGACAGAACAAATCCCACCAAAGTTGCAATAGTTCTTGTAATCCAGACCCTCCATGAGTTGACGTTACAAGTCTGGTTTCTGTGTTAAACGACTGTAGCCAGGGTTTACTGGAAGATATAAAGTGAACGATCTTCATATTTTGACCAAACCTGAGAATATAGTTTAGTAAAATTACACTGTCAAATAAAGAAGGTCACAGTATATTCCTACTGTTTTAGTGCCGGTAAATATGAATACGTAGATGACCAAACTACATTATAGGTAAAAGATAAATGTTTTGAAATATCTGTGTTAGACCATTCTTTGAAAAACATATTTAACAGTCCTTGGTCTCCACCTAAAAAACAAAACGAGAGCATATTTAATGCAAAATAAGTGTTATAATTAAATACGTTTTACCATCGAAAGATCCTTTGGTCCTTGCAAATTCTAATAACTGGCCAAATGTGTCCTGAGAAGGTTTGTACACAAAGACACCAGAATTGAAGCAGTCTGGCCATCCTGGATCCGGAGCAGCCGATAATTCTTCACGTTCAAATAGTTCATCGCAGTTTTGCAATACCTTTTACATATAATTAATTTGATAAAATATGATGCATAATGACGTATTACTTTAACTAGTTTTCTGAACAAAGTCCAGCTAAAAATTATTTTTAACAATCTAATTGAACTTTGTAATTGTCGGTATACAGTATTATAGTTGTTTTACTTCGAGAAGTATTGTTTTCTTGCAATTTAATTTTTATATTTTATCATATACATATTATGATGAATATATTATAATAACAAAACCCAAACAATATTAAAGCTTTTATTTTTCTTTATACTCATATTGTTGATACAACGTAACAACGTATATTATATTTTATCGAGTCTCGTAGTTTGTCAGAGTAAAAGTCTAGTATTCGTGACAAGAAGAAATTATATCATAATAAACCATGAAATAGCAAAATCGTTTATAATCATTTAATATAACAGGTATTGCTGAACTTTTAAGAATATTTATGAGAGTCTTAAATGTTTAATTTTGATAGAATACCTGCAGAGTGCAGGTAGGTGCAATGTTACTTCAAAATCAAATTTAATTTATCTTCATCCAGCGAAATTTACATTACTAAATTGCTTAAATAATTAATTTGTGTATTATACCTATTCTCCAGCCTACATAATAAGTTTGAAGGAAATGTTTCATCAAGCAATATGTAATTAGCCTACATAAATTATAAGTTGCACTGTAAAAATGTATATTCTAAAATAACGTGACTACATTAGACAGTATTTTTGCAATCTCAGATTTTACATTATACTTCAGTACATTAATGTAAGTGATTCACACATTTTCTACACTAGAATAGTGTAAATGCGTAGGGAACCTCAAATATTTTGGAACGACCCCAAGTACGAAATGTCTCAAGTGCTCCGACGTTGGTGCGTGTCTAAAAATACTAATAAATAACTGTGCTGAATAAATATACATTTTCGTAACTACGCATAATAATCTAAACTGAAAATTGTCACTGATACCATTAGACATATCAAAGTAAATTATAATTACTAATAATTTTAAGTTTATAAATACACGTATACATGTATCCCGCATCTTGCCGCAGCCCTCTTTTTGCAATTAATATCACAATTTTTCGGTGATCATGTACCAGTAACCAATTTTACATACATGCGATAAAAAATGAGCCAATAAAATTTTACTTACAGCTTACAAAAAAACAGCTAGGGTTGTGATGATGTTGAATTCCATATAGCAACTATAACGCCACCATCACAAACTAACATATTTATGGTAGTTATACTTATTTCTTTATTATACGGTATATTATTATCAAAATTGTACTATTATTATAACGCCCGATTGAGTTACCTAATTATGTGAAGCAACCCTACGATGTTATACACTAATTACCCAACAATAAAATATTTAAAATCTAACTCATACCTAATCTACTTAATGATAACATTTTGCAATTGAGGATGGGAAAAGAAGTTATTTTTAAATCTATAAACGAAGTATTGAAATGGACAGTTCATCGATTTAAACTGGGTTTCTGTGTTTGTTTTAATATTTTTAAGCTAACAAATAACAATATTATAAGATATTGATCTGCAAATCTAATAAATATAATAATAGTTATTACATATTATTATCAAACCAAAATTTTAGACATTAAATTCAAACTTAAGATGAAACTGTTAACTGATAATATTTTCATACATCAATAATAATGTTGTTTACTCAAGAAAATGTATGATGATTAATCGGCAAATTTACTGTGGTTTTTGGGGCTAATTTGAAGTATTTGCACTATTCTATTATAACGTAAATAGGTACATAATTAATAAGTATACAATATACATATTAGTTATTAGTATATTACATCGTTCCGTATTCCGTAAAAAAATCAAGTACCTACCGAGATAAAATAGATAACCAACAGATTCCTTATTTTATTGTACCCACATATACTTTGTATTATATTAATATTCAATAAAACAATTATTGCTTATACCAATGTGTCTGCGTCGAGGAACACGCATTTAGCGTAATTGGTAAACGTCCAGCAATGCAGTTTGGTGAAAGTCACTCCCAGTTCGGGGCGACACATCAGGGCCAAATGTGTTTGATCCTTAGAATCCAATACGTCCACTACTTTGACTTCATCGAATACAGCTTCGATTTGTTGTCTAAAAAATTATAATTAAAAAAAAAATTGTTTAAAATTTACACCAGGAAAAGTAGATTTTTTAATTAGAGCACGAGTTTCATAATATATTCAATCGTACTTCATAGGTGCTGTTACACCTGGTGTAATTAGTATGGCCAACTTGTGCACAGTCCCAACGGTTTTCAATGAATGCGCCAGGACTAATGCTCCCAAGGAATAGGAATCGTTTGTGGCCAATGTCACCCATGCCTTGTCTGAAAATAATTCAAAAAGCGATAAAAAATTATTAGATTTAAGTACCAAATCTTGAACATAATATGATACTACAATAGTCAAGCTAAGTATTTTAATAATATAAACTACTAAAAAGAGGATTACAACAGTATTTAAAATAATTAATAATATTATAATAACGCCTAGAAAAAGAAATAATATTTATTATTTTTTGATTGTAAAATGTGACAAAAAATAATTAACTGTCTTAAGTTAAAATAATAAGCAACAGGTAGGGTAATGAGTAATGGTCATTGATTTATCAGAAAACCATCGATAGTGCAAACTGCAATTTTATAAAAAAACTATAAACATATCATTCAAATAAGATTATTATAATTTGTAGGCTTAATTTAAATAAAATTACAAATAATAGGTGCATCTACTTAATTAAGAATATGTTTTTCATATTATACTAAATTAAAAAATCAATAATTTAAAAATTCTTTTATATTATGTAAATTAATATTAATCAAAACAAAATAAAAAATCGCTTTATAATCTTGCAAGTTCATCACATGCATCTCTACGTCATCGTTTAAAGTCTGATCAATGATTAGATACTGTCTATGATCGATGATACTTTAGTTTACTTGTTTTAACGATTATTTTGATTTACCTACTGAAACATGTGAATTATAATCAATATAATAATTTGTCAATACAAATTAATAGTATGGCAGATCAACTTGTTACAGAATAACCATGGTAAGTTATTAAATAATAATTTATTATATTTTCAGGAGGGTTTTCTACATTACTAAAATAATTATTTTAAAATTTAAAACATATTCGTTTTTTTAAATAAACACATGTTAATTTTTTCCGATATCAACTATTACTAAAATCTATAATTATTTCTATAGAATTTATCGGTAAATATTTGTTTTTTATTAACTAATAAATTAAATAGATACTATTGTTTATTAGGTCCATGATAGGGATAGGTTGCTCAATAATTGTCCTACACCGATTCAGATTGTTACCTTTGATCTACAATTATTTGGTTAGCAATTTTAACATTAATTATTAACATTTTTTTACAGAATTTAAATCTAAATATGATTGAATTCGGTCGTCTTATAATAGTTACTTTCAAAATAGTTATATCTGTGTACATGGTTTACAAAACCATAAGCAGCGGAGATCGTAAAGAACGTTTGAGATTGATGGACAACTGGTCTACGATTGGTTTCTTTGCAATCGTGGAGTATATTGCCGACAAGTATGGCCATGTATTTTGTTTGATGTCAAATTTAATTTTCTCTGCGCGGGAAATGTACAACGATATATAAATACATTTTATGACGAGCTTGTAGAAATTATTGTCTACTTGCAATCAACACGTTCGAAAATAGAATAGACTAATAAAATAGCTAACAATAAACTCATTTATACGATTGTGTACCTTTACTCCTTTTTAATTTTCAGGTTGTTTGACCGGTTACCATTTTACCAAGAAATTAAACTTGGTGTTTCATTGTGGCTTTATTTCACATTTGGGACTCAACAATTATATACCAAAATAGTAAAACCAGTGTTCCAACAAAGTAGCTTGATGATAACTCGTTTTATGGCCATCACAGATATAATGTTCATGAACTTTGGGAATATTTTTTGGAGTTTTACCAATCGTGTTTAATCGTAATGTTCTAACGGTTGATTACTTTAAAAGTCCCATACGAAGTATTTAAATTAATATCTATTAGTGATTATTAGTTGACTGTGTTAATGAATGTGATGAATGCATCCGCGTAATATACTATAATTATTAAACTTAGGCAAAAAGCAAAAAGATCATGTAAATTCTTTTTTTTTCTATGTCAAAATTCAAATATAAAAGTATTCTATACAATTTTTTTTTAAATGATATTGTTAATTACATAATAAACGAAAAATATTTTGTTATTCCTATGGATAAGTATATACATGTACTTGTGAATAAATTTGTTTTGAAATATATGCGGTGCAAACAATGTAGGTATTTATTAAAACGTATATTATTGTACCCATTAATAATTAACATAGCTATTTTTATGATTCTAACACTGTAGAGTCGTGATTTAGATGACACAACTTATTTTGAGAAAATTAAAATTTTGGAATCATTCCAATGCTTGTTATTTTGGTGAATATATTTCTGATTCAGCCTATCGATTGATTGAATCGATTAATTGAATCACAGGTGTGTAGTATTATTCGAATAATCGTAATTCATAAGTTATAGGTAATCAAAATTCAAATACATACCAAAATACACTATAAAATACAAATTGTACAGAATGCAACTAAAAATTACATCAACACAATTAATAATAGAATAAAAAAAATGAATTATCAGCAATTTAAATTTTAAAAGTTATGCATTTATAATAATTGTATATTTATTTATTATTATTACATACATTTATAGAAATGTGCAACATTTTGTTTTTAAACTTATCAATCAATAACGACTATACTTTTAGAATTGACTTAGTACAATTAATGAGTCCAATTTATTGTTGATTCAATTACTATTTATTTTGATCAATGAAATTAAAATTATATATTATATTATATTGGTAATAATGTGGTTGTGGTATATCGTATGTAAAGTGTTAAATAATTATTATGCAATTGGTTTTTATATGATTCGTATATCTTATTAATTTAGATATTTTTGCTTAAATGTACCAAGCAAATGAGGTTAGAAACAAAATAAGTTCTGGGTACAGAAAATTTACATACGGTTTACAGTTTTTTTTCATAATTACGACTAAGCTGAGTTATATTTTATGTATGATCATTGATCAATTTAGTGAAACAATGTCAAAACTAAACCTCTATGCGTATTGCTAAATGCCTATCATATTATGTAAGGGGAAGAAGAATGGGGGGAGGGGGGTGTCTAAGGGGGTCTCTCCATCCCATCAATTTTTTTGGTTACAATTTTAAAATATATTATTTTGTGTGCCAGAAATTGAATAGGCTATAGCCCCCTTTTATATAAATCAATACGCCTATGGAAGTGGTTGATTATGAACATGATAGTATGATACCTACATGCTACATGTCACCCAAGATTCCTAGTGTTGACACTGTATATTACTGTTATATTATTATGCCTGTATATTAATTATATTTTATAGTTTCATAATAAATTAAAAAGGTATTTTGTGTAGTTAGAGTATAATATAGAATATAAAGCGAACAATATTAATATAATATGATATCTGTTTTATTTTTATTTTTGAAACCCATAACTGTAGTTGCAATATTTTATTCAAAATGTTTAATTATACTACATCATTTGCACACTTGCTATCAAATATTTAATATTGAAATAAGTACGTGGATAAATAGGCAAATATCATTATTCTAGATAATTGGTTCAACAGTGTTATTTTTGAAGCGTGTCTGGTCATCAACTTTTGGAGCAGTAAAAATGTATCAATATTCAAGTTGCAAATTGGATCTGTTTGGTACATTAAAGAGTCAAAAATTAACAGTACTTTTCAAAATAGTAGGAAAAAAATTAAGTACAACGACCGTTTTAAGGAAAAATTCAGATCTAGACAAAATATATTTCATAATCCACCGATTAATTTTTTTTGTGTAATTCAAAAATTAATTAGTAAAGAAACTTAAAATTTTTTCCAAATATTGATGTTAGAATTGTCTAAAGATTATTATTATTTATTAGTTTATTATTGTTTTATCAAAGCATAATTTTCTAAATATTTTAGATTTTCTCGTACTAATCATGAGTATACATGAATTGTTGCTGAAATGTTTAATTTTTCTTTTGTTTGAAGGACCCGTAACAGTTTTACTCACGAGTCGGAGTAAAAAACTTTACAATTTAGGCATTTAAAGTTCAAATTTTGACAAAATATTAGAAAAAGTAACGGTTTAGTTATTTTGTTGTTATATATTTATATATTCGTAGCGACATGAAAATAAAAAGTTACGTATATTATTATTGAATACAAAAAAATTAATTTTCATAATATTTTAAGCTATTTATACTATCAACCTATTCACGCCGTTCTATGATACGTCGGTATTGAGTTAATTAATAACAGCAATATAGTAATATTATGTGAAATAATATTACAATACTATTATTAAATATAAGAGATTTTTTTTTGTTTTGGATAAAATTAATTCAGCCTACCGTATTACTAATAGAAAAATTAACTACTAAAAGCAATATAAATAATACTACTTATGACAAGGTAACGTACACTCTACACTTACTATCCAGCAAAGTGACTTCACCGACTTTTTTTAAAATTATTAGTTACATTAAATGAAACTAATTAAATACAAAATTATAGAAATGATATATAAATAATTATGAATTACATTAATAAGTATTTAATTTTACCATAGTTCCTTTAGACTTAAGTTAATAAACTTAAATACGTGAACGTAAAAACCATAATGGCCTATGAAGCCAAAGTTGTGTTTGACCAATAATAATAATAATAATAATAATAATAAAGTAGTCATTTATTTTAATTCAATTGTACAAATTGCATTTTCTTTAAATAAATTAGTCAGCCTAGGTCATTTTTTGGGTTATCTATACATTGAAACGTATGTACTGAAGTGTAACTAATCATAATTTAAAAATGAAATTATTATAATATTATGTATTCCGGCATTTGACTTTGAATCTAAAAATAACATGATAAGACGTTTAAGCCATTAAAAAATATAAATATATAACTAAAGACCTTCAGGTAAATAGATACTAAATTATTATAAATCTAGCTTTTTAAATACATGTATGATATACATAAAAACTTTTTAAACAATTAATCTAAATGATTATCAGTTAAAGTTTACTAATGCTCAAATATTTTAATAGCATAGGGCTGTACAAATTTACTACCTATTATAAAATAATAATATAATTTTACTGTAGACAGTTACTATTATAAAATACTGATAACGAATCAATATCATATTTTATATTATTTGAACGTTCTAGCCATCAAATAGCTGAATAGTACACGTGTATTCATTGCGTAAGAAAATTAGTTTTGGAAAAAGTATACAATACATGTCTATTACCTAATACGCAGCTGTACGCCTATACCTATATAGGTAATAGACGTCATATACTTATATTTTGTTATCATCAGTAGATTAGTTTTATTTTTCAATTGATTTTAAGCACTTTGAAGTAAGAATTTCATTCAAATTTATAAGCTTACCTAAAATTACCAGGTAACTTATAAATATAGGTTTAGAAATTATCACATTATTTTATTATTTTAAGTTATTAATGAAACTGAACCAAAAAATTTAAATCTTCCTAATAATTGTATAGAATCTGATATTTTAATTTTAAATTATATTCATTATGCATCTAACCACATATTTATCTGTCAAGTAATTAACTTAATATTTCTGGTGTTAATGAATTACTGTTAACTACGAACTTTGTATTTGTTAATCTTTAGCATAAAAGAGATGATACTGTGAGTACCTATTAAAGTACATTATAATATAGGCCTCTAAATAAATTAAGGTCGTTAACACTAATCGCAACTCAAAACCAGTAGGTAAAGCTAACATATTCAATCGTCAAGTTCAGTTAGTCATTATTACCGAATTCAATAAACAAGATCAGTATTAATTTGAGTAAGTAGGTATACTCAAGATAATTTAAATCATGATTGTTATGTAATTATACAGTCAACATTCAAGTCGAACTATGATTTAAAATCAGAGGAAATTAATTAATTATATATTATATTTTTGTTACGAAAAACCCATTTATAATTTATCAAACAATACAAATTGTAAAATAAATATATTATTTAACATTAACAATTGAATTTAAAGTCACCTGAATTACCTAATATAACTTACAAACAAAGTATTATGTCAAATGGTTATAGTTATTGCTTATTACCCTTTAACTCGTTTATAATAACCATTAACGACATTAACCTCCGTAGCTCGTTTATGAAATTATACGCTGTTTAATCACTAATATAACACTGTCTAAAATCTAAATAATTTCATCATTTAAGTTGTCCAAACCAGTAAATTACATTATTGGCCAATAGTCAATATTGAATAGTGAATTTGTATCAGTATAATAAATATAAATTATTAAGTTCCTACAAAATCGTATTATAATTTTTGATGTAATAAATATTTTTGATTGGTAATTCAAAAAAAAAATAAATTATAACATTTCTTTGTAGATTAGGTCATGATTACCTGTATCAAAACTCAAAATTGTAAATAAACAACTATTTATCTCGCCAAAAATGTATATGCCTTATGCCAGACAGAAGATAATTGTGCTAATTTTAGAGTTTATCTATCAACATAATAATTTGAAGCCAAGTACAAAATAAGGTAAAATATATCTAAATTCAAAACAATTTCGACATATAATTCAAATCTTAATATAGTAACATTTATGTATGTAATCGAAATTACATACAAAGAAAATAATCATAATTGCAAATCATGTATAATAATACCCCTATCAAAAAATAGAAGCTGTAGGTACAACACATTTTATAAAATCAGTCTACATTTTACTTATTTTGTTATTCACCGATATAAATAAAAATGTTAAGTATATGGAAAGCTCACTGTCGAATTGTACAACGTGCATTTAAATGTACAATGATTTCAAATACATCGCGACTAATTGGATATCGATAGTGCTAAATGTGGAAAATATATAAAAGTTACATAATTAAAATTTGGTGTAATTATTTTCGTATTACTATATATACGTATATTGCAACGTTGTTATCTGCAGAACACCTTTGGCATGATAATAGTCCATGGTGAACAGGAAATCCCGTTTCGGATAAATATTAAAGATAAACCAAAAGAAACATTTAAGTAGTGGCTGTAGCTAGTCAAAATATCATCACTATCAAAAATGTAGATTATTGCGGTCGCATTGAATAAAATGTAGGTACTTTGAGACTTAACACCATAATATGACGATCTTTGTACACGTAACTAAAGCTACAGGGTCAATATAATTAAAAGCCAAAAAAGCGAGCAACCAAAAATCGAGAGATGAGTATTATGCACAGTTATAACTGCGCAGTCGTTGATATAATAATAGAGCGGGCCACTACTATGAGATAATGAGATATGCATACTTGTGTTTAGACGTATATGGAAAATGGGAAAAATAGTCAAGACTATATAGATGTGTCGTGGTCCCTGTTCTGCTCAATAATATGTCGGAGTCAGTGATGATTGTGTGTGTGTGGGGCGGGCGGGAGGGGGGAGTTTTTTCAAAAAAACAAATAGCCTAGCAAGGTCAAAGGCGCTGTTTTTTTTTCGTTAAGTCTATGTGAGCTTTTTGTCGCACAAAAACGGAGAATTTCTGTTAAAAACTTATACTTGATCAATCAATCGATTGCATCACATTTGCAGTTATTTTGCCGTTGTTCACGATTTTGTCGACAACTATGTATGAACATAATTACAAGACGATGTTCGATAAATAATTTTGTGGTGTCCAAAAAACATTCATCTGCACCGACGCACCGTATACTACTGTGGTTTATTTGGAAGTAGAAATATGTGATCACTAGTTCAGTTTCGTGTCATCGTATTATATAGCTGTACAGGTTACTAACACTTCGAATAAATCATAGACGAGGGCTGAAAAACCACCACGGTCGTGCCTGTATATTATGTACAACAGAGACTGTTTAAAGAGGTAGGTCCAGTCGTCACCCCGATAACGAAATCGAGAGATATATAGATAGAGAAAAACAAAATCACAATATTGGGACTATTGGGAGCGAAAGTCGAAAACGGATAAGCAATCATAACGTTGTACATAAATATGAAATATAAAAAACAAAAACGAGGACCGTCTACTGCATAATATTAAATTCTGGAGGCTTTGACAATTTTACATATTCGAACCTGCGTCTATCGATACAATTTGGTAATATATAATGAACACGTTCTTGCTGTTCTCAGTATCTAGATTCACCAAGATTCACTGTTTCACAAATTTCATTGAACAGCAAGAGACTATAACCCACTTCCCAGCTAGCATTAGGTATACCTAAGAATATCAGACTAAACGTATCGCCACGTTCGTGGTTATCAAATCTATTTGGACAGTAACAGCGAGCAGATAAAATCATCTTTTGTTGACTTACTGCCAGCTAAACTTTCGGCACGGGAGTGACAAAAGATATCACGTTATATCTATAGTTAGATTATTATTATATTTATTATTATCACTATCTGCACTAGTTATTTATTGTCCACGTCATATCCACCCGATACACCCTGTATGCGCATATACTATTATGATATATGGAGTGTATAATATATTGCATGGTGATAGTTGTACTCACTCGGTGAAGACATGATTCGCGTATCGCTTTTCACCGGTCGCAGTCGACAGTACGGATGTAAAAAATATTATATGTCTCCTGGGCCGCCGACTCTGTTGTCCTGATGCAGCGGGCGTGCACTCAGGTCACCGGACACTCGAGTGCGTGCGTGGTATATTGGTACTTGTGGGTCTCCGGTCGGGGTCGGTCGGTTCGTTGCACAACGATATTTGCTGCACCCGTTGCGTCGCTCCAAGTACGTGTATGATTTGTGTGCGCTATGAATTATTCTTCGCGGGCAACGTCGAGACGGCTAGGGAACACCTCAAAGTTTAATCGACGACCAATTATAGTATTTTTGAATTTACGACGGCGGTATTATATTTTATACGAGTCGGTTTTCTTTTCCTTCCGGAAATCAAGCGTTATGCGGCAAACGACGAGAACGACGACGACGACGACGACGACGACGATGACGACGACGAATACGACGAGATCCGGTCAATGTGCACTGCTGCACGAGAATGACGCGCGACTCGACGGCAACCTATGCGATCGTGCGGCTATTGCGCCTCTGCGGCTGCGTGCGTCGCGATTCCGGCGGCGGCGGTCGCACTCGTCATTTCGATTGCGGTGTATATCGCATAACAATAATAATAATAAGTAATAACTATGGTGATAATAAATAATAATTATAAATAATGATATAGCGTCCGTAAGGCACGAACGCAAAAACTGCAAAAAAATTCGGTTCTCGGGGCAGCCTATCGAAATTGTAAATGTTTTGCCTACGGGTGTTTGTGCGGGTCGTGGGAGAGAGGTTTTAATCACAGTTATATAGGAAAGATTTTGGGAACTTATTGTTCCACTGGTATGAAAAATTTTAATGTTTCTACTAAAACGGAGAAATAATTATAATTTTTTCTCAATAGTACCTACTAATATTTTACATTAAAAACTAAAAAGCCAATGTTTTTCTAGCCACCCTCAACTACTCCTGTTTTTATAATATAATAATCGTACTGTTTTGAGACAAACTCAACGTCTAATACTGTAATATTGTAATAGTGTATATTTTTATTTAGTACCTAGTTGAGTGCAGCCAATGCGCAGATTCTCACTGTCTCGCGAGTCTGACGAAATGCATAGGTGCATACAGTACACACATAACATCATGATTATCTATATTCGAGTTCCATATTTTAATATTTTCCATGACTATTTGAAGTAAAGAAAAAAAAATCGACCATTCAAAAGCATGAATTAGGTATAGGTATGGGCACCTCATATATTTGTTTATATTTCGAAAATCACATCACTCTCCCCGAATAATAGTGTAATAAACTGCCACTGGTTAGCCCAATATGCCTTCTATGGCATGTAGCATAATACCCCCGTACATGTGCAGTCGTATATTGTCGCCGATATGCCACTGACATATTCACTGAGCGAATGGATTGTGACGACTGGCCGTGAAAATATTTAACGATATTCTGGAACGCTCTGTATATGACATTATAGCCGTGTGCCCGTGTGTACGGTGCAGTTGTATTCGCTAACGTGTGAGCACATGCATAATACTATACTAAATGATATTATTTCAAAGACCGGCTCCGATGACGTTACTTACGAGTACCAGCGATTTCGTATAATAACGTTGGATCCGATAACGGCCTCTAGAACAAAATAATAATATATTATATTAATGGCGTAATACACGCAGCCCTCTACGTACCTATACGAACTCGTATTATACAATATACGATATTATGATGATGATGTGCGGGACCCCGCCACGAGACGCGATGCTCTTATCGCTTTGGTTATTTTCTCTCAACACGTACCGATAATATTATTATTATTATTACGGCGACGGCCGTGGTATGTATAATAATATATTATATTATACCCTTTGACCTCGGCCTACGCAGTAAAAACTATGTAAATCTCGCGCGGGCGGGACCGGAAAAGTTCACACGTAATGGTTCTACACGCAGGATAGATTTTCCGGGTTTGCCGCTATTTTTGTTAAATCCAGATGTTTGGAATGATAAATATTTTTAAAAGGGTTTCCCCGAAATTAAAAAAAAAAACAAATTTAAAAGCGGGCCTGCGGGCCACCATCTCGTGTATATAGGTATATAGGGACACGTTATATAGGGATACGGATCTATATTCTCCGGGACTCAACTTACCTACTACCATTTTTTCCCGGGATCCAATTTACCGAAAAAAGTCATTTATCCAATTTACCTATCTTGCTATAATAGGCTATATATAGGTTATACTCGGGGTAACGACGATATTGTATTAACAAAATATTATTTTCGCATTATAATATATAATCGACATTTTCATTTTAGTAGTTTAATCGTGGATGGCTTCGCTCTTTAAGACATCCTGCTAGACTTAATACTGTATTTCTGTTACATCAATCGAGCTTATTGTTCAGACATTTTAGGAACAGATTGTATAATATTTTGTTAGAAATCGAACTGAAGAATTTTTAAGAAATCAATTCGTGTTATACTTAATATTGCATTGAAGTTTTAAGATTCTTGAACCAAAACTACGGGATTATTGGACAATATTGATGTTTATCTGTGGCAGAACTAGGAGGGAGGACTATGGGGGCTTGGCACTCTTGATTACTATTTAGCCCCCAACCCCTGAAATGTCCCTTATTGATTTAGACATAAGATCTCTAAAGATTATTTTAAATCAATAGTTTTGTTAGGTGGGCTTTAGCCCCCCCCCCTAAAATGTTAATCCTAAATACGACTTTGTTAGTTTATGATAAATCATATTTGTATTATTCCGTTACTTGCAGATGCCACGCCAGCGATTCTCAAACTGTGCTCCGCGGAGCCCTAGGGCTTCGCGAGAGTAGTCTAGAAGCTCCGTGGCTCCGAGGGTATTTATTATCTGTAGTAATTAAATTTAAATTATTAAATTATTATTTTATTTCTTAGTTACATTTTTAATTTTTATACTTGCATTCAATATTATTTGAACTGTACCAATATGTATTATTTTAAACGTTTAAAACTGTAAACTATTTATAAATCCACATATTTTTTATGAATTATTGTTGCCTCAAATAGACATTTCTGAATTTTGGGGCTCCTTAAATTTTTTAAAAACATAAGGGCTCCGCAAACAAAAAATTATGAGAACCCCGCTGTCCTAGGCTAATATAGGTATATGAGACCATACAAGTGGCTCAGAAATTCTATAAAAAAATCCGATTGTTAAGTAATTTTTGTTTCATTAATTCGCAGTTTTTTATCTTACACATCCATGTTAAATAGACACTCGAAGGTTTTGTTTTTTATAATATCATTATTGATTACAACTGTTTTTATACTACCTGTTTTGTCTATAATTGACAGATTAATTCCTCGATTTCATATATCTACTGCTAAACTCTGTATACAGCTCAGCGATAAGATAATACTGTTACTTTGTTTACTTACTATTATTGAATTATTCTAAACCGCATATAATTGTATACTACTTAGAAGTTACCAACACATTTCAGAAAAAGCAGGACAAGATACTGTAACTCTACAGCAGGTCTTAAAGCCATATATGAGAACTAATAACTATTGTATGCCCTTTCCATTTTATAATTTCATGTCAAATTAAAGAAATAAGAAAAAATACTAAATCATAACATTCATAAAATAGGCGGTGAAAAGTAAAAAATTGTCGAAAAAACTTATATAAAAGAATTTATGTCGATAAAACATTTTTCAGTGTGTCAAAAAAATTGAAAATGTAATACATTGTGGCTCGGAAGATGCTGTTAGTGGAAATTAAAAAAAAATTTGAGCGTAAATCCATAATAATTTTTCTATGAGCTTTTGAATTTTGAGCTTTGATACTGAAATTATTTTGTACTTGATTTATATTCAAATTATTTTGAGTTAAAAATTCATAAAAATGTTTCTTCTTGTATCTATGATTTTAAAATTGAATAAAAAATTTCTTATAAGTTTGTCTATACCTTTTCAAAAAAAAATTTTTACCGGAAAGTTAAATTAAATTTTGACGATTGTTTGAAGATGAAAGTTGTACAATATTGAATATTCACTTGATTTCTCGTGTAGCGATTTCCTTATTTTGTTATGATTCATAGACGAATGACGAATTTGTAGACACTTGCAATTTACACCGCATGTTTATTTTATTAATTTATATATTTGATAGTTTTTAAAACATTTTGGCTCAGTTTGAGATGTTCATTGATATTTTCAATATTTTCAGTTTTTTTTTCTTTAAATGTCGATAACATTTTATTTGTTGGGTAAAAAAGTGTAAATGTAATACTAGGCTCCTGATATAACGTTACAAAATCAGTAGAAAAATATTCAAAATACGTATTCAAAATTTTGTTTTATAATCATTTAAACTTCAAATTTTGACAAAATGTATCAAATTGAAAAACGATTTTGTAGTTAAAAATTTATTAAATGTTCAACTTTAATAGCTTAAGATTGAAAATTTAAGACAAGTTCCACGTGGGTAGTTAATTCTGTGACCAAAAAATCTATAAATAAACATAAATACAGCTTTCCAGCTTTTGTTTATAGTTATTTTAAGTTCAAATTTATACAAAATTACAAATTAACACAAAGAATAACGATTTTAGTCATTTTATTATAATTCGGTTCCAAAACATCCCAATTTTACATAAGTACCTATATGTATAATATTTTTCGAGCATCACTGATAATTTATTATATCATTATGAATAATACGAATTCAACTTACCGACTACCGTATTAATAATAAGTAATAAACTAATAACAATATAAAATATCCTGGACTGACATACTGTCTCCACTCTCCGCTCAGAATTTGCCTTTCGTATACAATTATATAATATCATTGAATTCAAATTTAATACCATCGATTACAGTGACCTCCTAGACACCTAATGTACACCAGAGCGACATCCACTTACCCGTTTATTTCAATTGGAGCACATCACGATATTTTATAATACATATCCTCAAAATATGAGTTTAATATTTTTTTCCAATTAGAAAGCGAAAATCTATTTTTTCTTGTTCAAAAATAAAATGTTCGATTTAAAAATAAAACTGAAATCGTTTGCTCATCTTATCAATACGCCTTTTATGAGCGACCATATGGTAAATTCCCGATACGAAACTTTATGTTCCCAACACGTCATACTTGATATATTATTTAGATATAAAAAAAACTTTAATTACATTTTAAAAATATCACAGTTTATAGAAATAAAGATATTAAAAAAACACACGCACACAAATTAAACGCATTAAACAAATACGAATTTAGAATTTCCTATAGGTCTTGTAAACATTTTCAACAATTAAATAATGCAATATATATCAAATGAAAACGATTTAGTAAATTTACCGTTAAAATAGTGTTCGTTATGAATCTCGAATTAATTTATTAAATCGTCCAAGAAAAAATGTTAAATCGGTAAAGTAAATGATGCCAAAATTAACGCAATCACTGTAACATTAAACATTGTGTTCCAAAATATTTTACGCATTACTAAATAAGGGTTTGTCATTCTTTACAATATTATATGAACGATTAAATGCAGTATTTGTTAGTCCGATACATCATACACATTATAATTGATAATTAATAATGAAAATACAATGTGTATAGAAGTCGGAGCATAATGTATTTCAAAATGTATAAATATAAATCTGGATCAGCTATTTGATTCACTACACTTGATAATATTATATTATATCGAGTTTATATTATAAGAATTATGAGTCAAGTTAACTACCTACCTACTCAACTGATTTAAACTGAAACTAAAAGCCGCTGTCAAACTTCCAACGGACAACTCGACATTTTTAGTAACTCAAATATTATTATATAGTACATTCACACTCCTTGACTATATGATATATTAATATATAATTATATTAGTATATGCATTTTTATGTAGTTAAATATAGCTATGTTGGGTAGAGGCAAGCATTTGCGAAAATAGAACCTCACATCATAGTTCGGTTCTACCATAGTTATATGTGTTGTGAAAAAAATTGTATATTTGTAATATCGGGGATATATTATCGTACTTTATTAACACTTTTTTTAATTTAAAAACGTCACAATGATCTAGGTACCTATGTGGTAATCGCTGCAGTGAATAATAGAAAAGAAAAGTATTAAATAAAAACGTAATTTAACAGTTTAATCCTATGACACTAAGATATGTGACGTAACCCCGTTTTTTTAGTACGCAAAACATGATGGTTAATTATATTTTGTTTGGCAAATTACCACCGATGGCAGTTTAAAATAAAAACGAAATTCACACAAGACATTGTAAGCTCGATAAATTTCTAGTGAAATGTATAATAATATGTTTAGTAAAATAACCATCTATTTCTGATATTTTTTTAAGATTCACTTAAACAGTCCAAAGTTAGATACCTAGTCTATTAGCTTGGTAGTGGTTTGTATACTAGCTAACAAAATTCATTGTTAGAAAATGTAGCAACCGATTAAATTAAGTTAAGATGGATAAATTGTATTTTCTTTTGGTTATTTTGTGTAATATTCAGTTACCTATCAAAAATGTCATAAGTAGCATAGTGAAAAGTAGTGAAAATTGTTGAATACATGGTATGAGACTTAAACTTGGACAGGGTAAAATATCAGTGTATTGTAGTGACATCAGTATAGGTATATAATTACTTTTTGGGCTTTAGACACTAGTTATAGAATAATCACAATATTTTAAAGACGGGATTTACGAATATAGTATTAATTCTTGAACTTCAGAAAATAAGATATACAATGGTTTAACTTGTAGATCAATTATGTTATTAATTAATAATGAAAATGAAAATTATCAACACTTCACCTGTCATTAATTGATTGATAAAATAATTAAACATTTTTGTTTAATTGTTTCTTATTATAATGTATTAAACAAAACTTTAAAAATATACATTTAACTACATCTGTTAGTATAAATTTAGTGATCCGGGCCATGTGCATGACTAATATTATTCCTGTATTGGCTGTATTTAACTATATTTATAGTGACGTGGGTAAAAAAAACCATTATAGTAGTATGATGAATTATATTCTACATCGATATCATAAAGATGATTCAGTGTACTCAATACAATAAAATATAAATGTGCCGAGCCACCATCTTAGTGCTGGGATTGGGGAACAAGGTAACATGCAAGTCAAGACTTCTGTTTACGACTGCCAACTAGGTTCATAATATTTATAATAACAACATCTTTTTATGTTTACTACTTATTTAAATATTTTTAAGCTTAAGTTTATAAAAATATGTACAAAATATAAATATAAATATTGTATATTTATTTCAACCAAGTATATTAATTGGTAAGTATGCAATTGTTTAATGATTTTTAGAGCGAGGTAAAGGTTATTTATTTTAAGCTTGACTCACAAGTCACAACTTTATAAAATTTCATTTATTTTCAAAAAAAATTTACCTTATTAACCAACCGAGTTATTTCACTTATATAAATGTAGTTTAATTTTTAAAATTCATTTTCTATTTCTTTTTATTTCTTTTTTTCCATTTCTATTTCTATTTTTTGAGTCTTCAAAGTCCCCACTTTGTATCCATGTTACTTTAAGCCTATATAAAAAATGAAAAAAAAAAAATAACCTTTATCTGAAGTATCTCAATCTCAGTATGGTTAAATATATCTCATTTAATCAATTACCTATTTAAGTGAGAAAAAGGCATTTAAAAATGAAATGAAATATAGGAATGAATATAAATAAACAATATACATAATACATTATACACTTATTTATGTTTGTACGTATATAAGTAGGTATATTCATTACATATTTATATAAGGAAATGAAAAAAGTGGTCGTGCCTATAGTGGTGCTATTCCATCCACCCATTGGTACGCAAAAGTTTTACCTTGGCTCTAGGGTATAACAGACTGTTTCTGATTTGTCACCCTGTCTCTTAATTAATAATTATTTGATCGATAAAAATCACACCACACCATTTGTACCGGGTATATATATATACACTCTACA
Source organism: Myzus persicae (assembly GCF_001856785.1). NCBI lineage: Eukaryota > Metazoa > Arthropoda > Insecta > Hemiptera > Aphididae > Myzus > Myzus persicae. The sequence goes on from NW_019101568.1 coordinate 1,922,424, forward strand.
CCTGTAACATTTTTGCTCGACAAATAACCCTGCCGATTATGTTGCATATATATGGGATATTCGTTGTATTTATACTGTACTAATGAATGAACATAATCATTTATCGCTTGGTCCATTCAGAGCTTAGGTGTCAAAAATCTTAAGAAAAATTCAAATTCAATAGAGCGAGTTTTCTCCATTATGTCGAAGTTACCTTGCAAATTTCAACCGAAGCTTAGTAGTTATAATGGTTACATAGCTTCGACATGCGATATGCATAATAGATGATCATGTTAACCGTGTGACTTTTACATCGTTTTAGCGAAAGAACGACATATACATACTGTATTTTGGTAAGTAGTTCATGAACTTCTATAACGGTTTACAGATTACCGTTTGGCCGTGTATGTGTTACTTGGTGAATTTGCTTACGTTAATAGAACACAAGAAGAGTAGTGTGGCGAGTAATGAGAGTATATATATTATATTTTTGCATAGTCAGTAGTTGAATTTTGATTGCGGAGTTGACACTATAGTCATAACACCAGTCAACTCCACATATTTTTAACATAATATAATTTTGAATCGATTTGTTTTAGGTTTAATAGTAACATACCTCATAGATAAATCACAATACACCTCGCCATCACATAATAATACATTTAATCGTTCTACTCTGCTACAACTGGCCTCTGTCATCTTTACTATATACCACCCTCGAGTACAGGTTTACTCGAATGATAATGTACTGTTTTATTTCAATACTATTTCAGACGTTAAATAAATCTATATATACTTTGCTATTCGTGTTCAATTGTGTTAGCTCGAATGCAGGTCACAAGTTTCTATAGGGCCTGTTGAATATAGAAATTTATTTATAACCTGCAGTCCAACAACCCAGTTCTCAAGACAAGTTCTTACGGTGAGCTAACCAACTATTCCCCTTACCTGGAAAATATTATCATTTATAGGTACAAATATCGACAGCCATTTGTTTTGGAAGAACGAAAAAGTCGGTCTGTTGCATCGCTTAGTAACTTAAGACACATGATACCGTCCAAAGACACCTGCACTGCAAATGGCTTCAATGTATGGGTACGACCATAAATATATCGGTACAAAGATGAGAAAAAGGCTTACACATCATTCGTAATGACGTCAAAATGTCAAGCTTAAGTCTTAATCATATAAAAATGGAATAAGCCGAGAGTTAAGCTTCATATCCTTATCGAGATGTTCGGATCTCTCTATGATCATGTATTCGAGAACTGATTCATACACTGAAATATTTTTGTAAAGTATAAAAACGTGGAACATATTGTTCTGACCTGTAGGGCGATTGTAAATCTTCCCGGGTCTATTGAGTACTACCTGGAGGGTAGGTTATACGTTATAACGGCGTATCCGAGTTGGGTCTCAAATAATAAAGAAAAAATAAAAATAAATAAATAAACCAAATAATTAATCAAAAATATTTTTATTATATCATTGTATGTAAAAATATAATAATTTATATTTTTAATGGCAAAGAAACCAAAAACAGAAACTATAAAAACATTTTTAACCATACCTTGGTCTAAATAGATCGTATACAGGCCTACGTCTGTTAAAATGGGAAGGCAAATGTTAGTATAGTGTAGTACTCACCAAAAAGATTAGGGAACCAAATATGGTGTAATACCTAAAATAATTGGAAATCCAACCAGTGTAGTACATTAATACCTGTAAAAAACCAGGACCCAACTAGTATCTTGAAATATTGTTCGTTTTGCATTTATCATCTGATTGTATTAAAATGGCCTATATAAAACCCCTTGTAAATGGTTATACATAAAATATACAGAGTTTACGAAACATATTATTTAGTATTAGCATATTTGGTTGCCTAGTTAAAAATGTAATATAAAGGGACCAAAATAATGGGTAGTGTCTATTCATTTATTGTCATCTGTCATCCACTCGTGCACATAAACATTAAAATTATTTTTGTGGAAGTACCTAAAATTATGGCTAAAATTACAAAGTATTTATTTTTGTGATGGTTAAAGAGAGGGTGGGGTTAATTTTAACATTGGTTTTATAAATTATAATTTATTTTCTAAAAACAATTTATACTATCGTTTATTTACGATCTCAAAATAAAAAAGGGAATACATTAATATGTATTTTATATGAAGAATATTTTTTTGTAATCATTAGGAATTCTTTTCTTCCAATGTCCACTGTCCAGGTTTGTCAAAATAAAGCGATGAGTGGCTTCAAAAATACTAAAATAGCTCAGACAATGTATTATATTAATATTTATTATGAATCTGAAAAAGTCAGTTTAAAACTTTAAAACCACAAATCAAAAGGAAGGGCGGGGTACTCGGGTACCCCTTTTTTGAGCAAAGTAGGTCTATATGACTAGTAGCCTGTGTGATTAAGAATATTTTATAATACAATTGCTTTACCTATACCTAAAATAATTTATTTTACTACCTATCAGTAATACAGTAAGTTCAATACATTTTTGCATTTAATATCATCGTGTGTATCTATAAAATATAATAATATATTTCTAAAGTTTCACGTACCCAGGAATAATATTTTCGTGTTATTGATAAATATTGTCTACATTTAAACCTTAAATGCTTATAAATATAGTAATCATGTAACAGAAAGTTACCACGCTTAAGTTTACTCAGAGAGTCTTTTAAAATAACTTTTGTCATATGCTCGTCGGTGGGTAGTACTTCACCATATTTATATTTTGTATCTTTCCATTTTTTTAATTTCAATAACAAGTAACAATTTCAATAAAATTAAAATAAAAAGTCCTATCACCAAAGTGGTTGTAATTGTTGCTAATTTCTTTTCAACTACAATTTCAAACTGCTTACAAGATCTATGTCGACAAATATCATATCGTATCAAACATCAAAAATAGTCAAGTTATTCAGTTTCAAATTGTTCGATAAGATTTATTTATGGGCTCCACTGAACATGTTACCAGTAATACTTTACACAACAAAACGTATTTAAAAAAAATAGAGCAAAATAAAATTATATTTTTTTATATTTTTAAACAAGTAGACAATAACAAGAAGTAGGTAAACATCATTAATAAACCCATAAACATTAAATTTACATTTTCTTCTCGGTAATTCTTTAAAATTTAATTTAGAATGAATTATATAAATCTATTATTTATATTTAGGTAAACCGTAAACTATAATTATTAAAATAACACATGTGAAGATAATTACATGTTTGGGAAAATATAATTTAATTTTTATAATTTTGTCATATAATTATAATGATTATATTGTTTAATAACTATATAATATAAAATGTATTATGACAAAGAAAGTATCAATTATGAGTTATAAAAAAAAACTACTGACTAGAAACGTACAAACTTGACAACATTAATAAATGTTTTGCTACGCGAATCCTTGTGTAACGAAAATACAATTTAGTAAATATTTATTATGGAAAGAATAATTTAATAAAATAAACAGGTTTGGATATATAATACTTACTCGTACATACTAAATTATTGCGGAACCTAATGATTAATTTTTCCAAAACTTTCTATCATACAAAACTAATGTAATTTTCAGTAGGTGCTTAATGGTTTTAAAACGATTTATTTATTGGTAATACTGTTAAAGCAGTTAGGCTTATCACTAATGCAAAAATAACAAAATAATGATTATAATGATATATTGACATTATTGGTTAATGCTATTATCTTTATGCCAAATATTGAGTCAGTATTATTTAAAATTTCGTACCTATATAATATGAAATTATGAAAATTTACGTGATGCTTATAAATCATACCAACTTTTTTTACCTAATATGTTATAATATAAATATTAAATATACATTGAGTACAGTACACCTTGTTAGTTATATTACCAGGAACGATTAAGAATAAGTAATAATTAATGATACATGTGTACAAATGTGAACACAAATTGAAATATACATTTTATGAGTCTAAAAAGCGTTTAAAAATTATTATGTTCAAACTTGATGTAGGTAACGGTTACCTACTGGCTACTACCTATCTACCCATCTACTCATCCTATTAAACTATCTAGTATTAACAAGGAAAGTCTTTTATTAACCCTTCAAAAACATTGAATTGAAATCCTTAATCCTTAAATCTTAATTACAAAACAATCACTGGGAGGTTACCTATACTATGACAAATTCTAGAAGAAATATATTCAAATATTCTTATAGTATTTATCATATAGTTTTTAATAAACTACATTGCCTAAGAAAAAAATATTTAGTAATTTGTTGTGAAAAATTTTAATTGTATCTAATATATTATAATAATTGTCATTCATCTTCATAGGTCATACTTAATGCATTCATAATCTACCAAATTTAAAATAAAATTATTTTTTATTTAACAAAATATTCATTAATTAGGCATAAGTTATAATTCAATGTGAATTAATAAGTTTATACATGGTAAATAAAAATTATTACCAATAATATTATTAACAATTTTTAAGGTGGATTTTAACAATGCAGCCAGTAATTATGTTTATACATCATAAATTATAGTTAGTCAGCTAATTATGTAGATACATGATAACATTAATAATGAAAATACCTATTTGATTCTGTAACTATACCTACTACATGGAATTAACTTAAAACAAAATAAATTCCACGATATATTATTATGTATAAAAACATTATAAATAAACATACATTCACACAAACGCCTGCAGTGGTTACGACCAAATGTCAATCGTTAGTCATTTATCGTTACAAATTAATAATTATATAACTTTGAGTACAATTAAATTCGTAATTTACTAATTAAAACATGAATATTATACATTACTACTATTAATTTACTATTCTATTATGGGCACACCGTTATAATTTAAAATTATAATTAGATTTGATTATTCTCGTACCATCAATACAACTTTTTATTAAGTAAGTACATATATAAAAGTTCCATTATCTTTATAATTTTTTTCAAACACAGTTTTATATTATAAGGTTTAATAAATTAGGAGTTAGAACCAAAATATATCCCCCATTAAACATCATAAGCCATAGACTAGATTGGTACGTAATACATTTTTAAATTAAATAGTATGGCGCGTGTAATTTTGATTTTGTTTACGCTTACTGAGGCATCTGTAGTATAATACATATAATATATTATATACCTCCATGGCTGTATAGTGTATATCTATAGGTATCCATGATCGACCTGAGCCATAGGATGTTTAGATCACATAATATCTTGTTCATAGTTCACGTGTGTGTATTATTTTATGAAAGTTTACAGTAATGTAGTTAAGACCCCTCCTTCTCTGAGCGTTGTTCCGGGACTCCTAGGTGAATAGTCATCAGTATGTCTGGTGAAATCAATATTGGTGTTCGAAGCAGAAAACGTTAAATCAGATGGTCTTCTCTTCGGTGGCTTTCTGGTTGGCGTGGGAGCTCGTTCTTCAAACCCAGGCGGAGTTAATGGACTTAACGGACTCGATACTGAGCTAACGATAAATTTTTTCGCAGAATCCGAAGTTCCATATGGACGCATTGGCCTTGACATTAAACACACGCATGCATAGAGCGCTGCCGCTGTCATGAGTATACCTGTGAACAAGTTTATACGAATTAAAATGCATTAGCAATATTTGCAATTTACATGCCACAGTCGTAGCCTGTAGGTAGGTTATTACGCTTACTTATGTTGGACAGACTAAGGTAGGTGGAAAACGTTGCCGCACCATTTAGCCGGCATTGATCGTTGCTGTCATACAAAATACACGTTACATCTGAAAACAAAAAACGATTTAACTATATAATATTATCATGTGTTGTCTTTACTCTTAGAACAACATAAAATCAAGTATATCATGTAAAAGTAAAATAGTTTGTAGATCCATAATTTATTACGTACGCCCAACAAATAGGTAAAGTATTTTTCCTGGAACATGTCCCATCAAACAAATGAAAGTCACTGCAAATCCCAAAGCTGTGGTACGATCATCAGGTTCAACGCTTCTAGAAACGTAAGAGGGAAATCAGTGTGATAACAAATAAAAATATCGTTGACGGGTATGCGTGCTAGGTACATAAAATATTATTCGATAACTATAATATTATCTATTAATAATATCTGTCAAACACAAAAGTTGACTTGAACAAATTAATTTAGCCTTTAGGCATATTAAATGGACCACTGACTTGAGTATACATACAATGTATAAATTTATAATTTCATCTAAATTATTACCTGAGCAGTAAAATGATTGTGCCAACTATACATGTTCCCAATAACGACAGGATCAACACTGAAATTGATTGATACCCGACGTTCATTTGGTGGCAGTTATGATCATAACAAGCGCGCTTGCTGGCTGATTCAGTTTGGACGCAAGCACACCCAACGTACTCCTGCAATGCGAACAGATTGTAAAATTTATAATTTATTTTCGTACAGCGTTTGTTAATATGAATTATGATTTGATTATGCACACCTGTCTGGAATACAGATCCTGAGTCCTGCAACCAGCGTGACAGGGTGAGTAATAGACTATATGGCTGTTGGACGAACAAACCGGTTCAAATGGAATATTGTCTGGACAATTGCAATCCTTATTGCAAAATTCGTTTAATTCGGACCTATAAATACATTCAACAACGGGAAACACTTGTAAATTTCATCTGGTGATAATTGTTATTTTTTTAGTTTTCAAGCCGATTCTTACTTGTGTGTTATTTGGTTGTGTACTTGTATTTTAGAACACCGGAGGAACATACTGGTGAAGACTAATATAGTCACAACACAAATGATGCCAATGTTCCAGGCGGCTAACAACGTAGCTCTTGGTTGTGTAATGCATATTAACACGCCAGATAAAAACACGCATACCGCTGCCAAAGGATATCTCAAAAAATCTAAAATATGAACATGTTGCACAATTATTATTACAATATTACGCATACATTGCGTGTTAGGAATTTCGACGCGATTTTGAAAATACAACTATTCTATAAATCGCTAAAAATAATAAGAATTTAAGAGCGAAATGATTAATACCGATTACATTATTGATTTTTCTATAATTTGATGAATAAAAAATATCAGGTATAAATATTGCGTTTACAAACCAATGATTATGGTATTTTGATCAGTTGCATCAGTTGTGTGCTTGGGCACGAAAAATACTGATTCCATATAATTTGGTTCTTCGTACAACATATTGATTAATACTGTGTACACACAAGCGATGGCAGCAATATTGGATAAAATTAATTTGTTACTGAAAATTCTTCCAAGAGTGCTCCTGAAATCTATTAAAATATGCGAACGAGTTAATGTCGGAATTCGACCCAAATTTTAAATTACAATGTATCACGTACCGTATCTGTTGTTTCGATAAATTGGGCTGTTTCGTATTAACGTGGAAGCACGGCTCGTGACCAGTCTGCTTGGATATAGAGCCACGATGAAAGACACAAAGATCAGTATCAGACCAATAACTGTTGAAATAAATTACAGGTTTTTATACAAAAAGCGCTATGGGATTCAAGCCGATGTACATAGTGCACACAATGTATTCGAGACTTACTGAGCCAAACGATGTCACCAGCCAAGTTGAACTCTGAGCTCATGTGGAATGCAAATTTCCCCACCATCAACCCCGTTTGAAGTCCCAGAAGTGACGAACCGACGACTACGCCTATGCAAGCCGGTATTTTGGTTGGGGCCACTGATTCGTCAAGTAGACCGAGGCCCAGAGCCAATAGGGCTGTGCTTCCTAGTGACATGCTGACTTGGAGCAAAAACAACACTGCAGTTTTCACCAAGTGAAAAGGAACGTATGGTTCCTTTACGTGAGCGCCGTGTATAGAGTCGCATAACGGCGTATCTTTAGAACAAGAACATGCATTGAGAGTTTGTGTTAGGTCGATTTAAATAATTAATAATCCGTTGCATTATGAATCATAATATAGGTACGTTTATTATTATATTACCTCCTAATGTAGCCAAGACTAAAGCTGATGGTCGTTGAAAGCTGTAATGATCGGACGCATTGATCATCGCCAGTAAGACAGCCAAAATTCCTTGCACGATCCCAAAAAATGCAATCCATGAATTCTTGTTGCGTTTACCTCCTCGGTATCCAATGAATGTTGACAGCGTCAAATGAACAAATCCACTGAGAATCCACAGCCAATCTAGGTTACATAAAATGCACGTATAGGTAATTAAACAATCTGTTAGAAAACCGTTGCTTCCGCATATGATTAATGGTTAAATATTATTTATTATACACACTTGATATATCTTTAGGTATATTATAACTTCTCGATTCCAACGTCGAAAAAAAGTATCTCTGTGACGCTGTTTGGAAGAAAACAAACAGTGTTATGGTAGTCAAATATTTTCCAGCTGTAGCGCATCTAATCCAAGACCGGCATAATGAATATCCCAGCCACTGCAATCTGTACAAAATATAAACAATATTTGTAATGTATCATAGAAAATTGCTGAAATATTATAAAATCTCGATAATATTGTTCTACGACTGTCAAAAAAAAAAAAAAAATACATTTCCTATATTTCATTATTTATTTTTATGTAAAGTACGCTTTGAAAAATTATACTTAGTAATCATCACACTATTGTAATGTTTGCCCAATAATTTATTTAATATTTAATATTAACATAATAATGTATAATTTTTAAATTTTATAATACAAAGTTTTTATGATATTATTATATACTAAAATTAAGAGTTTTCTTTATAAAAAAATCGTCGTTCATAACAAAACATTGTTATTACTTGATTAGTGCAATTTTTAAATTTTTATATGCAATTTTCTATATTTTTTAGTGCAATACTGGAATCAATTTAACTAGTTATTTATTACTACAACATTCGTGCCCTACTTATAACTTTTAAAGGTAAATATTAAAAATATATTAAAATAAATATTAAAAACATGATAGTAATAAATATGAAAATAAATTAACCACGAGTTGCTATAAAAAAGAAATATGAGACGTTTGAAGTTTAGTTAAACCGTGGGAATTTAGTAGTATAGTACTAAAATCTATTATTTGGTTAAACGACACATTAAAGTATAAATATTCATACAACAACAAAAAATTAAGAAAAAAAACTTATTTTGAATATATTAACTCTTAAAAATATTTTAACCGGTTCTTCTGCTTTTCAATAAGCTAATAAATAATAACTATTATAACTATATCGGTAACAAGTTATATCATTACGTACAGTTAGCTTAATGAAAGTAATTTAACAGTAGGTACAAATAATCAAATATAAAACATTCAATTATTTTAAAGTGGTTAAAATAAAAATTAACCTTGTTCATAAATACATAAAACCAAAATTTTAAATACTTATTTTCGAAAATAATACAATTTGAATTTTCAATTAGAAAATATAATTACTCTATTCTATTTTTCTTATTTATCACTTATTATTATTATTTTTAGTTTAAAGTTTAAACTAACGTATCTATTAGTTTATTTGAGATTAATATTCATATAAAAATGTATTATATAATACTCATAAAATCTTATCTAAATGATACCTTATTTCTACTTAGATATTATTATTTGACTAGTGAATTATAATAGTGAATTAAATTTAGTTAAAAATAGTACCTATATAAAAATATATATATAAATGTATATAACATTGTAGTTGTACACTATACTACACCATACATTAGACACTAATCAAAAACTCTATTGTCAAATTTAATCAGTTTAATTTTGCGACTCTATGTGATATTTTAAACATAACATACGAAATGATATAAAAAACGTAAAACACACACGTATGAATTTTACTTTGAATGGATACCTCTTGACATTCTGATAATTTACATTTTTATCGTTGTATATAACAAACATATAATCATCTAAAAAATGTAATTTGCAATCAGATATTTCTTTTGGATTTCATATAAAGTATGTATAATATATTATATTTACATTACTTCGTATAGTTTTCATTAAATAGATTCAAAATATGTACATCGATTTAATATCTATTTCTCTATACATTTAAAAATTGAAATGTAGACGGATTGTGAGACGAAAACGTACCTACCTTTATTATAGTATTATGTCATTATTCAAATTTTAATATAATTATTGGTTATTACAAATCCTATAGTTATGCGCCTTATACCTTATACTCAGTGCTACATTTGGAAAAAAATTGGAGGGGTATTTAGTTTCATGTTGGATGAAAGAGAATCCCACACAAAATTAACAATCGCATTACCGTGGGGGCGAAGCCCCCCTCCACCCCCTCCAGAAAATGTACACCAAAACAATATAAAATTTGTTTTACAAATGTATTTTTAAAAAACACTTTTTTATGTATTATTTTGTAAAAACTTAAAATTGGTCAATAAATAATGCATTAAACAAAGTCCATAAATGTTGATATGAACTATCTTGCATGATAATATGATAACATTTCAAAATTTTTATCACGGTATTTTATAGTTATAAGGAATGTTAAAAGTTCATTTTTTTTTCGTTGGGACAAAGTAAAAATATTTTGGTTAGTATATTTACCATCAGAAAAAGAGGTATACCCCCCCCCAAAAAAAAAAAATCAAGTACTGCTTATACTCATTTTAATTATATAGGCATAAGCTGAACTGCAAATGGACGTTTTACTTCGACGATGAGGCTCAATAATTGTAGATACATGTATCGTGTTTGGCATACATACAATAAAATGAAGTATTTAATATAATACGGGTACATAAATAATTCAATAATTTTACCTACACAACTCATGATTACGACTTAATCATAATAATATATAAAATAATATATGAGGGACAAAGGTATATACTATAATATTATAGAGGTTTTTTTCACAAAACAAATAAAGTCAACAATTATTATTTGTTTCATAATATCGTCCTGGCTGTGCCTATTACACGACATTGAAAACTACATGCAAGCGCACAATATATTTTAACGTACAACGATGGGCGCCGCCATTACAGTGTGTGTGAGTATGCATTTTTTTTTTGGCGCGGACTACGATTCATATCAAGCAGCGTAATAACATAATAATATAACAAATAAAATTAGTAAAGGTGCCTATATAAAAAAAAATATTATGTGGGCCACCATATATTATACATAGTAATGACGACGACAGCAACAATTTAATTACATTCGTAAACGGTCTTCGGATGACCGAGGAACCGGAAGTGCGCGAAGGCCGCCATTCAGTGTCGGCCAAACGTTTCCATGCACGCATTGTATACATAATAACTAATACCTAAGTATAAGCTGTTGTACTCTACTTTTCGTTCAACCCGATATATGCGTAGGTATTCATCGAGACTACATTATGATTTATATTTTATGGTATTATTGTTAACTAAGTTTAAATATGTGCGTGGTGACATAACTGCTAAATTGGGGCCTCGGGGCAAGACTTTAAACAGCCCCTCACCCATCGACCATCATCTTGGTGGCAAATATCCCACGGATGTTAGCGGTGTCGATAACGTAGTATCCGCACTCATCCTCGGTATCTCTCTATGGTTATGCCACCGTACTCGTAGTTTTAGCAATCAGTAACTACTGAGTATCATCATGGAAAAAATGATGGAATCGTCGTCCCAAGACCTCTCTTGCCCTTCTTTTGCCTACCCATCTCCTCACAGTTAAAATCACGGTATGTTAACTGTGGTTAAAAGATATGGCAATTATTTTTTCATATCTAAATCCATTTTATTATTTTATTATAGTCACATCATCTCTTTAACTTCTTCTTATCATCGATGGAGTAGGCATTCTGCAGGTTTACATACGGTATATACTATATAGTTGTATATAAAAGGCGTATCGCTGAAAGTACCTAACTAGACAATTATTTTATAAACCTTAAATTAAAATTCAATAAATTCTTATTCATCAACCAAACTATTTTTATGTATACAATATAAATATCATGTGTTCATAGCATATACAGGTTATAAAAATTTGGTTTTTAAAGGTTGAACATTTGGTGTGCCTTCTTAAAAATGAATGTACAATCTACATAGTACATAGGTAATATACCTACTTGCCTTAAACGGCTTAAACCGTCCGCCCACAAAAAAAATTCTGACACTGAGCCTGCGTGGATATAATAATATGACCGACATCGCTTTAGTATACAGATATTATTACTGATTATAGATAGCGCCTATAAACATATATGTGACTATGTCAGCTTGTAAACCTATACCTATACAACTACATGCACGTGCCCCCGAGCACATGGTTAAATTGTTTTGTTACGATATTTTATGTAAGTACAGCGTATATGCGTCTGCACACAATAAATGTCAATGTCCACATAAAAACGGAAAACAGACGCTCCTATATTTTAAATAAGTACCTATTCCTATAGGTACCTACTACGCGGCGTTGGCGGCGGTGGTTTGAAATGTTTGAATGGGATTTAATGAACAACTCGGTGACACACAGGTTTTAACTGTAAACATGCCGACATGCTGCAGTACTACCGGTTAATACAATGATGTACACGGCAAGCGTGAAATACATAATATTATGAACATATACCTGCCTATTACTAGTGGTGTATTATAATGCAAAACTTTAAAAACAACATTTTATGAACTTCCTTTTTAAATTGACATTTTCAAATAAGATATTATGTTGTTAAAATCAATTTAACCGTATTTATTTTTATTTCATTAGGTAGGTACTTACATTTCTCAGGTAAAATTACATAGGTATAAGAAAATATATATCTTACTTAAAGAATTAATTTTATAAACTTTATAAAAAAAAATACTAGAACACTTTTACCTCAAAAGCGCTCCCCGGTTACTTGAGGCATTTTAGCTTATGGTGGTGGTATAGGGAGGGGGGAGTATAAGCAGATGCTTACATCAGCTATGAATTTTTCTTAGCGTAGACCCACTAAATGTACGATGATACTCGGGTTAACGGTCATATGCACCTATATATATATATAGGCGTACTTATAATTTTAAATGACGTAAACTCTATAATTATTTGCAATATTTAATTCTCATTTCTCAGATGGAGATGGTACTGGGTAGACCAGTAAGATACCAGGTGATTAAATAAAAAACATTACGAGAACCAATGACCAAACCAAAGTTGAGAATAAATATTTTCAATAATATTACTAATTATTAGTTTTTAAATATTTAAAAAATATCTATATCATAAAATGATTGTAATATGATTGCTATGGTAAAATCATATATTTTCAAGTACATTTTTTATGAAAAACTATTTCAATAATATTCAAAATTGACTTTTTTAAAGTATAAACCATACTTGTACATAATTTGCATAATAAGGGAGAAAAAATAAATTTTAAATGAAGCAAGAAATGTGTTTTTGACCTTATGATCAGATGTACCTACGTTAAAAAAACGTATACTGATAAATTTATCCAACAACACTTCACTGGTGATTTATTTATTACTACTGGTAACTGTGATTGTACAAATACATAATATAGGTAGTGCGGGTAGGCACTACGGAGTTCACTTGCAGGCCACGCACGCCCGGGCCCACCGTGGGCTCTATCATTTTGTAGGTTCGATACAATATATTAATTACTATTGTACAGTGTATTTGGAATCAAGAAAATGTGTAGTATACCAAATTAGTTTCATCTTCTTTTAGAATTATTTTATTACGTCAATTTCTAATAGTCAACAGGTGATTAATCGTTGTGTCAGTTAATTCTTTTTATTTTTGACTAAAAAATACCACTTAATAATACTTTTTAATAAAAATAAATAAAATATGTCTTATGATGGATCAGAGAAAGCAGTGATGACGGTTTATTAATATTTATATCTTATTTATCTATAATCAATATCTATCTAAATGCTCTTTTGAAAAGGGGCGTTAGGTAATTAGTCTCATAATTCTCCAAGTCTAGTCTTGCGTAGATACTATTATTAGTCGTCTGTAGATATAAAAAAGGACCGTGTATGTTTATGTCAACAGCAGAAAAAAAACTTGACAACAACCGAAAACAGTAGGTAAGTATATATTAATATATTATAACATATAGAACATAATATCCACACACGTGTTCCCCCCCCTACAGTCCCAAAAACTCTACAGTACCACACAACCTACAGCTAATGGCCTCAGTTGCCGAAGCTTAAATCAAAAAAAAAAAAAAAAAAAAAAAAAAAAAAAAAAAAAAAAAAAAAAAAAAAAAAAAAAAAAAAAAAAGAACATAATATCCTACATCGTATGTACATGAATGGACTAAGTGCGAAAATAATGTTCTAAAATCTTAATCCCTTGTTTAAAGATCGTCGGATATAAGAGTTTTTATAATGAGATTAGAATGCGAGAAATTAAAATAGGTGTTGCAATAATTGCCGACATAAACTCTTTATTACTTTAGGAAATCAATCGACCTCAGCTAATGTTGGACACGTCTTGGGCAGACAACTTGTTCGTATTGATATAAAAAATAATATGTAGGAAGATATTAATACGAATTTTATACGATTTAGAATGAGAAAAAAAATTCTGTCTACATGTATAATTAAATTGTATTATACTAAAACATTACTAGCGAATTGTTGTTTGTATAATAATATGGTATCGTATTTCTCTGCTTTTCGATCGATATGCGTGCGTGACATTCCTTAGAAGAAATTATAAAGTTGAACTTGCGCTGAATTTTTGCATAAAAAATTAAAACAAATCAATGAATACCGTTGAAATATTCACGACAATGTTTCTAAAAAAATGTCAGAGAGCATTTATCATTATAGGTATTATATGTTCTTGAGCACGGTACCTGGTGCTTAGGGGTGAGTGGCGGTGTGGTTGGCGAGGGGACATCCTTAATTTCGGCATTGAACTTAAATATTACTACCTAGTAGACTTGTTCTGTACTACTTATAAATACTATATTCATGACGTTTGATCAGAATCCCACTCGTTTTTTTTTCATGTAACTGCGTAAGGAATAGGTGAGTACACAGATTGTTTATGTTGTGTTGAACGTTTTTTGGTTTCTTTAGTGTCAACCAACGACCGTACATAATATATTATAGATTGTAAACATATTATATTCAGCCGAAGTCATGGCGAAAAAAATACACATTGGTAACCGTCGATGCGGAAAAAAAACCGTTTATACGATATAGTATAGACTAAAGGGTATACCTATATAATATCTATACTATAGTTATGCAACAGACGCCGCCCGACAAACCTCCACACCGCGCACGCTTATCCGCGTTGTAATTACGCTAGCACTTACATATTATACATTTATACTACAACTGATATACCATATTACAATCAACAGTGATCATCGAGAATTACAATCACTGAAAATGGAATGTCGAAATAATTATCATTTGTTATACTCTGTGTATAATTTCGTCGGAAAAAATAACGGAAACGTCTAGTGTTTTTCGACAAATGAACTTCGAGTGTTTTAATATTGTTATAGGTATGTCGCACAGTAATTCGATACATGTGTGAAATTATTTTATTCGGACGTCGCATCAATAAATCTATACATGCATGCATGCATGCACGCGAGTAAACTGTATATAGATATTGTGCAATTGGTTCTCCGCATTTACTATATAGTTTTAGTTGACGTTTTTGTCGGTATTTTTTTTTTATTTGTTTATTTTTTTTTTAATGTCTGCTGTGTAAAAAAACCTACCGTGGGCGGTTTCAATAGTTTTAACGTTGTACATGATATTATGGATTCTACGAATCGCAATATTATAGTATTCGGCGTTTGTAAGATTTATCTAGAAATCCCAATACCTCCTACAACTGTATACTATGTAAAGTATATACCTATGTATCATGTATGTGTATGTAATTTAAGAAGAATAAATAATCGATGTCAGTAAAAATAAAGGGGTGTCATTGATGTGAATCCACCAAATTAAAAATGACTTACACAATGTATAGTAAAAATCATGAATAAATCAGTTAAAATATATTTTGGAAATCATGTTACACTATATAGGTAGGTACCTATAATGCATATGGCGTTGATTTTTTTATGTTTGTTTCCATGTATAATAGTATGACTGAATATTAAGTAACCTTATAAATGTATAATAATCATTTGTCTGTTTTATGGTAATCATACACACTTAATTTTTTTTTAAACAGTATTATGCATATGGCACAGCAGTATTCTTCTCAATAGCACATAATATTATACCTACCCACTTAGAAGATAAGTAGATATCTCAGTAATATTATAAATTGTTAACAAATTTGTGTTAAATTATACATATCCGATTTACATAAAAACATTAAATTATTTTTAATTAAGATTTATCATTGTAAGAATTGATAGAATAAAAAGTTTGAAATTTTGGTAGATATACCTATACTATTACAATTCAAATTCTGTACACTGCAGTCTATACATAGAAATATTCAAAAAATACAATTATAAAGATAGGTACTTAGATTGATTCGATTATTATCATAACAATATAATTATATAATATCCATGAACTCCGTATACTAGATACGAGCTAATAGCTCAGTTGGTATATGTATCACCTATTAATAATGCAATTTATTGTAATTATGTAATTATTTAATCGTAATCGATAAGGCCGAAATAAATAAATAAGCTATACATTTTACTATCATAGGTACCTACTTGATTATTATCCTTGCTCGTGTATTGAAGTGTTATCTCAAATTACTATCAAGCTCTTTGAGCAGAAACCAAAAATATTACTTATGACGTTTTGATCTAGAACTCTGTTTGAGATTTTAAACGAGAAATTTGTGTCGTCTATAGTTATTATAGTTATTAGATTACCTTACCATACTAATATATACAATATTGAATATATATGGGCTAACTGGATGGCATTATTATACAAATATATAATGATAAACTAATAGTAACTAGAAAAAAATAGTAATAACGTAATGTTGTCAAAAGTTTGGCCCCCCCTCCCCGCCGAAAACATATATTGAACCAGTCCGGTGTGCTAAAACACACAGCACACCATGGGCAGTCTTCCATGATGATTTTGAGGAGTAAACAGAGCATTTATCCATCGTTCAAGTTTTGGCACTAGTAAATAGTTATTGAATGAATAGATAATTTTATTTATTAGTGAAAATCCAAACACAGTCTAGTTTATTTATTTTATTTAAGATATAGTTCCTCAATAGACATTTTATAACGTCTAATAATTTTTGAAAAATTACAGGTAGACTAAATAAATGCTTAGGTACCTATATTTTGGGAAAATATTGTCTGGACAGTAAATTATTAGTATACGACAATTAATCGGTAGAGTTTTCTATTGAATATATTATTAAGTATAATGTATATAAAATGTATATACCTATGCCATTGATTTTTCCTGATCATTAAATATTTAAATATTCAATTCATTTCCTACTGTTCAAGAAGTGAGTTATACATTAAATTGTGGAATGCTGTGAGGTCGTAGGGAAGTGTTAAAATTCAAAGACTTTGACGTTTTTTTGAAATGATGAACAACCAAAAAACTCCTATCCTGAATAGAATAAGGACAATTTTATGTTTTTAAGTTAACACGAAATCCAATGAAAATTAAGTCAATGGTGGTCAAATGGTGATGTAATCACCTAATTCCCTTCATTCTGAAAATCTAAACTTCTCATCAATGAATAAAAAAATGTCTATATAAAGTTGGTTTATAAATGAAAGAATTATATATAAGTAGGTACATATCGTCAACGTCGTTATATTATTACATCCTATTATAGGATAATAGGTTTTTTTATTGCACATGCATAGTGGCATCTCATTTAATATACAAATTATCGTATTTATTTATTTATTTGTAAGCAAAGGGTTTCGATTTTTTTAAATCACTTTTCGATTTTTTAACCATCTTTCTGTCTTTTAAATTATCATAAAATAGTTGAACGATTAGTTTACAAAAAATTAGTAATACGCCTATTAAATCATTAATAATTGTAATTTACCACTATATATTACATACACAAATGTGTAAAATAAGTAAAATCACCCATTACTTACGAGAGTTAAAATGATTTTCAATGTTGATGTACAACTCTAAATTATGTAATTTATGCGATAACTACAATAAATTATGAGCTAATAAAAATTAACTTTATTTTAAATTAGATAGGTTTATTTAGCATAGGTATACCGTATACATCGTCTTTTGGTATATATATACAATTCGGTCATTCTGCGCAGAATGCCACCCTCTAGTCAAACTTTGAGCTCGTGGATAATATAATATAGAAGAAGCATTCAAATAAATGATATCGTTCAAATACTGTAGGATAAGCAATGTCATACTTAGGAGTTAGGACCACCTGAGTTTGGCTTGTGGCTGTCAACAATAATTACAAATTCCTGTATACTACAGCACAAATTGTAATTTAATAATCTAATATAGGTATTCATAATATTAGAGTATTACACGAACACGAAGAAAATAATATCAGTGTTGTTAAATTAATATAATACTATTATTATAATTTATTAGTTATGAGTAAAAAACGAGGAGTTAGTCGAGAACATCGATATGCAGTTTACAGTGTAACTCTGTACAACACGATACTTATCACTTATTACGCGTACTTATCACGCACTTACTACTACACATTGATTAATTTGATCGACATAATAATTACAGAGTACATCAAGCGGACGGCACATGTTGGCCACCCCTGCCAGTCATAGAGAATGTCAAGAATACTGAAGAAGAGGACAGTTAATATTTGTTGTGTGTGAGCAGTCGGAACGTCTAACGATTGTGAATGCGTAAGCTTTACGGTTCAGTCGACACGTATGGACTGCGTAATATGTAGTAATACATTTAACCCTACCTATACATCCATGTTCTATACATATATTTGCGTAATAGCTTATAAAATATGTTTGTAAAAAAAACTAGACTTTTTATGGGACGATAGTTACTAATTACTATACTATAATTGTGCAGACTGCAGGTAATAAGACTCCTCAAATCGAAAGAATATTGCAGACTTGCGACCACCCCTTTTGATGAAAAACAATCGCCATTAAACAACAGACGCAAGTCACTATTAAATTATTACAAAGCGCTATCGTGTACCGGGTACGTCTAGGGTCGGTAAATAGTAAGGTGCAGTTGTATTCAAATTTGAATGGGTAAGAAGTCGTAAAAGGGCACGTGTGCACAAACCCCAGCCTGCGTGCCCGAAAACTTAGTGATTTATTCAGTGTAGTTCAAAAACATTTTAGGACTACCTATCGAAAGGAGTGATATATTTTTAAGAAGATAATATTATAATGATCCTTACCCTTGAGTAATTAATAAAACATCATAACTATAATAAATCGAACGCTACACCTACACAACAGTATAATAATATGCACATCGATATGCAGTCAAATGGAGTAGTCGTGGTAAACAATAGTCGGATCAGTCAAGCGACGGCGGGGGACACATGACAATTAATAACAATACAACAATAATTATCATTTATTATTATTTAAACCGCGCGCGCGTCAAACTCACCCGCAATCGGACGGTAGGTCTTCGATGTGCGGCTGTACTGTCGGACGGGCGTACGGATTGGTCATCTCGTCTGTGGTCGTCGACTATTACCGCGACCGCTGTACCGATTAATAATACGATGGATATTATATTAATGCGCCAAATATAAATGTACTGCGACTGGATCCTGTTGTAATATTATAATATTATTCTTCCTCGACCGAGCCCGCGACGGCTGCTGCGCTCTCGCACGTATGACGTTTCAGCGTACACCGCCGTGGTGCAATAACGAACCGAGTTTTGATATTATAACGACATTAATGATATTATTACGGAGAACCGACGTCGCGTTGCCCGAATACGACACTGTTGCGGTGATATTATGTGATGTCGTCGGCATCGTCTTCACCGCGGCAAAACGAAAAAACAAAGACACACGGCACGCTTTTGACGGTATGCGGACAGTAGGTAGAGGTACCGCTTTAAATATTTTATAACTTTATCAATATTAGAAATGATATTTTATAACTCTGCACGCATTAGAAATTATATTTTATCTCGTTTGGACGAGAACGGCGCGCACGGTGCCTGCTGACTGTGTTCGGGCCGAGTGCGCCGCGGCAAGTCAGTAGGCGCTCTATGAGGTCACGACTCACGAGCCAACGCCGCCGCCGACTGTATATTATATTAAAATAATAAAATAGTGGTGGTGGGGTTACACACGCTCGTCCCGGTCGTACCTGGTCAGGTGAAAGTGTTGTCGTCATGACAACGACTACGACCGCGGTAAATGTTTGTGGTCGCACACGACTGTACGTCGGCGTTTTATTTCCCAAAACAATTTTTACGCGCGTATATCGCACGCGACCACGGTGGTTCGATGTATAAATGATTGCATATGTTATTATTTATTATACTGCGTCGTAGGTGCATCCACTGCACGTGCAGTCGTTATTATGCGCCTAATGCCTATACATGTGACACGCGCTGTCTTGGAAGGTGTTAATGATATATATATATATGATTATATAATATTTTATTTGTTTTCCAGGACCGCTGGAGGACGTCACATTCCGCTCTGACGAAATTATGTTCAGGTGCACCAATCAAAGGTACCTATAAGTTTGGATTTTCCCGCGTCGGTGATTTACAAGATTTCCAAGAAAGAAATTGGAGTGTATCGATACGTATCAGGCCAATTTTTAGCGTTCAAGAAGTTACACTTGCAATATGCCAAAATATACAAATATGCCAATATACAAATACTCACCGACCCGTCCCGGACTCAAACTTCGATACGAGTCGGTACGTAACTGTTTCCCATTGATACGTATCGAATTTTTCTTCTTGGAAATCTCAATACAAACAGTCTTCGGGTCCTTTTGGTTATTTTTTACACCGCTTTTGATTTCTATAATAGTAAATAACGACTATAATGGCTAACGTTTGATGTGGCACGTCTCAAACTATGATATGAGTATAGAAACCGACTTCGGTGACTTGTCACTACCAATCGAATACTGAACACACAACGACAATAATAACCTCTCCCTAGTCCCCACTCAGACTACCAATAACGGCCATTTGAAAACCCATCATGATGAACTTTCGGGTTGCGTGGTGAAATTTATTGAATTTGACTGTACAACAAACAAAGTGGCTTCAACGTTTAAAAGCATCCAAATATTCTGAAGTCGAATGATAGGTATTCCACGACTCGCGGGGAAGGATTAAAGCGTAAAGACCACGTATATTTTACAAGCCTGGGGGAGCTTGAAAAAAATAAATATTAAGAATCACATGTTTGAAGTTTTATGTGTAGTTTTGATAATTTTTATTTTGGGGTGCTGAAAGACTAACCCCCCATAACCATATCCCGACATCCACCTATTATGATGAAGCCTGTTAATAATTATGAAACGACCGTTAGGATCACATAAGTTCATTGGCGCTGCAGTACGTTATATACATACCACATAAGTCATACCATAACCACTAAACCATCTAATGGTTGATAACACTATATAAGAGTGAAGTAGGTACTGACGTACTGCCTACCTATATTGTCCTATATTATAAATTATAATATAATTTGATAGAATTCACGACGCACCTTAGCTTGCCATCGGTGTCGGCAAAACGACTGTGTTATTATCGACGAGTATTATATGATTACACTCGTAATACGCGGTTTTCACACGCAACGTGTCCATAATACACACTCGACATGTGTGTGTAAACAACGGTTCAAAGTCGGGTGGATAAGTCCAGTCCTTACGACAACAATATCGAATGCGATCGCGTGTAAGCACACTACTTACAATTTAATTAGCACTCACTAGCGTCCTGCAGCCCACGCCCTGCGGTACCCATGTATATATATAGATATATCCAGGAGCATGGTCGCGAAACCGGATAATATGTGTCGCTTTGCAAGACGTTTCATCCGGAAGTCGGAACGGGTATTCGACTCGATGACCGTCCGAGTGTACCTATATACCATAGGTTCATAGTCTATAGAGGCTATAATACTCACATTATTGCATTCAAATATAATATAAACGTCTTATAAATTAGTTAAGTAACCTGCAGGGTTCGGCCAAGTAATAAATTTGAATTTGCTTTTTTTGCTATTTACTATTTGATTTAACTATAATTATACCAATTTATATGAATTTATATGAATTTATCTATATTGTTTTAACTTTTAAGATCTGACTATAAATCTCATTACGAATTTTTTTTCTGGCACATAAACGATAATAATATTATGACATAAACCTAGGTACCTATCATTAAATATGGTCCGGTTTTCATACTCTATATTCAAGATTGGCTGAATTAATATGGCGTGCAAATATTGCTTTATATTATCTCGAGTTGTAGTTTGCCGGCCACAACTTGAATCATTTAAACTTGTCTGCTGTCGATGCCCGGATTTCGGCTAAAGATTGGAAAAAAATGCGACGTGACAACTGTTGAGGGGTGGGAATAACTCTGTGAACAATTCAATTGAATCGTAGGTTGAGTGATAGGTGCAATTAAATAATACAATCTGTATCAATAAATTTAGTTTATCACGAATAAAGAAGAGTTTAAATCTTAAATTAAAATTTGCAACAAAACTCAGTACGTCAGTACTCAGTAGACGGTTGGGTTGCGGCGTTTTCCGACGCGTTTCGTATACACCGCGCATTCTATCAGACTCAATATTTATATTTTATTGTACATTGGTGATTTGTACCTAATATTTCTGTGTGGCCAGAGGCCAGCCTTCGTTTTCGCCAGAAACCCGAAATAATAAAAACGCTAATTCTTACATGTTGTACAATTGGTATGGGCTACACCAGTGACGGAAAACGCCTCATTTATACCATGATTGTATGTAATTTAGGCAGCAGATTAGTAGATTATGCCAACGGATACGCTCCGTTAGCCGATGGCTGAAGCAGTAAAAAATGCAGAGTACGAAACGCGACGCAAAATTCAGTGTAGCCCAATCGGCCTAGCCTTACAAAGTTACATTTCCTACCTAGCATTAATTTTTTATATTTTATTTAAAAATATAGAATTGAAACTATGCTTTTAAAATAGACAACGCATATTGTGTAACTATAGACATAATAACGATTTAATTAGCATAATAAATGTTCATCCGTAGCAAAATTATTTGCCCGCCATAAAATAATTGTTTTCGTAATTTTATTCCATCTCATTTTGTCAGTCTCTGCAGCACGTTTATGTTGCAATATACCATCTTATAGTTATTATTGCATATTATATACCTACCTACGAATCTACGATAATGCATACGATTACCTTGCTAGTGTTGATTAATGATGTTATATCCACATTAGCGTATGCATTATGCATTAATAATAGTTAAATAGATATAGGTGTATCACAGGCTATACGAAGGCGGTGCCAGGAATTTTATCTTGGGGAGGCCCATTGGTGGCCTTTGAAAATTTGGCAGGACCAAAAAAGTCCCAATCTGTGGTCTTTTTCCCATTCATAGGCTCAGTATAGGGCATGGGGCTTACACACTATTGTAAAGATTGTGTTGCATGTACTAAGTTTTCACATAATTATTGATTTTCATTTAAATTGATAATAAATATCATAGGTATAGTATAGGTGGAGGTATAAGTATATTATTTAATATTTACACACTGAAACACTAGATATCATTTTCAACAAACTTTCATTAAAAATGTGTACTTTATTATAAATGTAAAGAATTTTTTTTCTCTTGTGGTTCGGCGGCCAAGGGGGGCCGTGGCCCGCCCAGGCCCCCCTAGCGCCGCCACTGAGGCTATAGCACAATACCATCTTACAATATTATTAAGTCACGAGATTAATAAAATGTTTAAACCTGGCCGTGGTTTTGGCAACAAAACTATGAACATCTCAAAAGCTGTACCACTCTAGCACACATCTCATCGCAAATAAGTATTGGTACTTACAACTTACAACGAGTCTTATAACGACAATGTCAAACACTCACAGACACCAAAAACTGTAACAGTGTAGGTAGCCGGTAGGTAGGGTACTCGCTCGACCACATTTAAACCTATTTTAAGAAGACGTGAGGTTTTTTTATTATATTTTAATTTTAACGCGAGTTATGAATATTTTAAGATGTATAAAAAATTTACAATTTTAAAATACTCATAACTCGCGTTAAAATTAAAATATAATAAAAAACCTATGAGGCTGCCTAGATAATAATCTTACCTTTAGATTTTATAAGAGGTCAATTCACACTAATTTTTAAACTAACGGAGCTACACATGTTCTTCTGAGCGTAAAATTTGTTATGTTACGCACTTGTAAGACAGAGACAACACATGCAGGTATCACGTCCTCTTGAGATTGAAAGACTTATTTTTTTTCTTTATAATAATACTGCATGAAGATTGCAAATGTAGAAATTCTTCTTTGTCTTTTAGTTGGTCTACCTGCCCAATTAAAAAAATTTAAATAATTCCGAAATAATCTACTATTGGCTGAAGAAATTCTTCGTGATAATATTCAATTTATATGTTTCAAACACTTTCGTAACGTCTGTAATTATAAAAAAATTATACCATGGTAAAGTTAATTGGTAAAATTCTTACTTATAATACGAGTGCATTCCACGGTGCGAGCGAGCTGTCAACATGTATCTCAGTGTTATAGCCTTTATGTTTTCAGGACCTTGCAGCTGTGAGGGATAGCGTTCTACTCGTCGGCTCGTCACCCACCAGGCCATCAATCTGGAGAACCATGATTGAAACTTTCTCGACTGTCCTATCAATGACGTTAAATACACTTGTGCTACTCTAATCAATTCATATAAACTGATATATTTTATACAATTATACCTACCAATACCTATCTATTAAACGTTCGATTTATGCACATAGAAACACACCAATACTTCGAGTACTACCTACTTCCGAATAAATTAATAAATTAAATTAAATTTTTACCATACGAAAATAATTATCTAATTTTTCAAATAGTCCATATTATTGACTATTGAAATTTCATTCTTTTGTTTAATTTAATTTTTTTAATTTTAATCAAGTTTTTTATAATGCATTTCATTATAAAAATGTATACGTAATAAATAATAATATTGTAATTTTTGAGTCAATTTTAATTTTGGATGAAGTATAAATTAAAAATAAAAGAGCTAAATGTAAAAAATAAGTGACTTAAATGTAAATATTCTCGATCAAAACAACCTAAAACAAATCGATTAAAATCCTGCTCCAATGAAAATAATTTAAACAACTCGATGATAATATGAAGTTATCTCAAGTAAAAAAAATTATTTTATAATAAATAGTGAATATTTATTGAACACAATTTAAAAAAAAAATTAAATCGAAAATATATATAGAAAAATGATTGGACTAAACCAAGTTCACCTGACATTTGACAACTGTTATTATTAGTTATTACTGCTCCTTCTCCAAAACTTGAAACTAAATTCATTATATAATTTAAAAGGAAGTAGGGAACTAAGTAATTAGTATCTGAATTCTGAGTATCATTTTATTCTTAGGTACATAGTAACGTTAACTCTATAATTTCTAACTCATTTAAATACATTTAGTTCCATTTTCCTAAAAACAAAAGACATGTTATAACTATTGTATATTTATTTTATTTTATTTTGAAAATATGCCTTTTTGCTATTTTAGCCAAATCGTAGGATTTAGACACAATTTACTTAATGGCCCACAATATAGATTATTATAGGTTAAACGTATTTACCTATCTATATTGTTCGTTATTATTGTTATTTCTTTTTATGAGTTTGTATTGTTGATAATGATTGCATTATTGACCTTGTGATGGTAGAGGGTGGTTTGGAGGGTCTCCCTTTCACCTACCCTCTCCAGCTTGTCTCGCTCTCTCCTCATCCTCATCCTTCGGCGTCGTCAAGTCTTCGGCCATCCTGTAGAATATTCTAAAAGTTTCTTTGGCGTCTCGTAGAATAGCTTCCTTGTGTTCTGGGTTGGCGGGAGACCCTCAAAAGCCGGTCCGCAGATGATGCCTGGCAGATCCGCGAAGCTCGGGCGACGGTCGAGGCGCACCTCTATAGGTCACTCCTGTGTTCAGACCAGTAAGAGAATTCGAACAGGGTATGATTGGCAGTGTAGGACTCTCCATCGCATTGGTAGCAGCGCAAACTAGCGGCCCTGTCCATCCGGTGCAGGTAGTGCTGGAAGCAGCCGTGACCCGTCAGTGCCTGGGTCATGTGGTATGTCAGGGGTATCATCGGCACGGCTCTTCCGAGCCGACCTGCCTACGTCCGGGATTGCCAGTCGCGTCCACTACGCTTTGGTTGAGGCGGACCATCTCGCTTTCCACAGCTAGAGTGATGGTGACTTTCCGCTCCTCGGTTTTCACGGTGTTTTTAGAGGGGAGTGGTGCATAGGGAATGTTCATGGCGCCCAGTCGGGCTCTGATCCTGGCTGCATGTTACTTGCGTCCCAAAAAAAAATATATTTTTCAGATAATAAATTTGACCGGTAAGTTGCGTCCCGTTTTGGGGGACGCAAGTCAGCCATATTATTATTATCGATATTATCTTCAGAAATCATTTAAATCGATAGTATCGTGTCAATAAAACCGATAGTTCATAAATTTTAAATTCAGTATGATTCGGTAATGATTTATTATGACAAAATGTTTAACATGCATTTTTTTATTATTTTTATTTTATTATGCTATATTTATTGTGACAAAATGTATAACATGAATTTGTATATTATTATTATTATTATTAATAATATTGCGATTGAATTGAACTGATAATTTATTATAACCATTTTTATATTGTTATTATTATAAATTAAATTTGTATCATCAATGTACATTTTTATATCGATTATATCGATATTTTCGGGACGCAATTAGGTCATAGAAAAAGGTATACCGGGACGCTAATACGCTATGTCCTTTTTGAATCTTTTTTTTTGCGGGACGCAACTCACCTACTGATAATAATTTCGGACGCAAGTAGTATGCTCCCCTGATCCTCAGTCTCTCCAGGCCGAGAAGATCGGTTGGGGGCATGACGGCCGGCAGTAGTGTGGTCTCATCTGATACCGTCCGATATGCCTGTACCATACCGGTGAGGCGCACAGCAACTGAGCTACCTATACCTACCTAGTACCTATAGATACGTGCTGACGCCAGTGGTCAGAAATACAAATTTAGGAGGAACAAAATATATAAAAAAAAAATTAAAAATTAGATATTTTGCACTTGATTTCATATAAGTACAAAATGTACAGTATATAGAATAACATCGAATGGCATCTAGACTTGAGTAAGAACTTTCAAAGACATTTTTAAGAAAATTGGAGGAAGCACGCCATTTGCCAAGTCCACACAACTTTACCAAAAATCATTAAATTTTCTCCACGGTGTCAAGTACCTATTTCTTATTTAATTAAATTACCAAATTTTTTAACGTTTGGAACTACTGCACAGGGGTGGTTAACTGTTTTTACAAGGCTGCTGCTTATCGTTTATTGAAATAATCAAGATAGTCAAATTATGGCGCATATACAACTATAGAAGCAACTGCTTATACCCTATAGAGTGGGTGCAGTTTGCAGCTCCCGGTGTGCGTACAACTATTAGCCATTAGGCATCACATAACAGTTATACAGTTATATAGTTATATTAGCATTCATGCGTGACGACTGTACAAGGCGTTGTTTTTTTTAAATCCAGATCTTCTTGTGGCGTCGTTTAAGAACACGTGCAATTATTATTTACGGTATTAAATGTAATACTTTTGACTATTTATTAACTAAGCTTTATCTTTCGAAGGCTCTATTGGGTTTTAAGTATCTACCACTGATTTTTAATAGGAATTGTATGTACAATTATTTTTAAGTATAAATATATAATACAGCAGTATGCCTCATTCCTAAATGTTAATGCTTGCATTACTAGCATACCTACTTGTAGTGGACTACTAGTGGTGGTTATTCATAGTTCAGACTGAAATAGATTTCTAACTTTTGAGTAGGTATAATATAATAACAACAATTCAATATTTTTTATATTGAATTTAAGTAGGCACACTCAAAAAACGTATTTTAAATTTTTAACTTATACTAAAATATTTCCATCACATATTCGCAAAACATGCAAATCATCTGTTCCAAAAAAGAATAGGTACCAAATTGTTACGCATGTCGACTGAAGACTACAGTGATGCTAAGCCCACTTACATGGAATAAAAAGGTCACCCTAACCAATTATCCAGTTTTGTAGATCCGAGGTACTGGTTAGTAGATTACCAAACAAAAAATGGTCGATTGTCGATGGACTGAAATATTGAATACCTTTCATTTTTGGGATAGAGTGCCTATAGGTTTATTTTTGAAACGTTTAATATCTGCATGGCTGTAACTCTGTAAAATTGAACATAGAAGTTATTTTTCTTTATTTTTTAAAGCTGAAAACTTTTACGATTATTAATATTTTAGTTCAGCAACAATGAATAAATTTAATAAATATTAGCTAGAATATAATGTAAATGTATTAATGATTGTCTTAATTGACAACTTAAATACCTACCAAGTACCAGGAAAGTCTTCAAAGATTCACAATTTGACCACTATGAAGTATATTTTTTATACATAATTTTATTACAAAAATACACATATAAAGTCATAGCTAGTGAAACAGTTTAATTTAAACATAATTTTTGCATGAACAATACAAGACATAATTTTTTCTGCTTAATACTCTTTAGATTTTAGTATTTTACACACAACTGATTTTTAAGGCAATTTATGTAATAATTAATAACTAATAGGTATTTGATAAGATAGATTACAACAAAGTCAACATTATGTAAGGTTACAAACATATCCATAGTTTAATGATAACATTTTTTCTATTTTTAACATTATAAAATCAACTTAATAAGCCATATAAAATATGTTTAAAATTCAACTAATAATAAGGGTGCTCAAGCCTGTAAAATGTACACATACTAATAAGTAAAAATAAACAATTGCCAATTTTTGGTAAACATTTCTTTTATATTACAATTATGAAAAAAAATTACTAATAATAATAATGACAATAATAATTAATAAGTAATAGTAATAATGATGATAAATTAGGGTGAGAAACGTGTAGGAAAAATAAATTATAAACATAATAATGATTAAAAGGTGACTTACAAAAACTAGATTACAAAATGGAGAACAATATCAGGAGACCAGTCAAAACAATTTACTAAGAAGACTAGTTATTAACCAGTAACATTTTTTTAAAGCCACAGTTGAACAATTATTAATAAATTGTATTTTATTTTCATTTAAGTTCTCGCCAAATTATTATTAAAAAAAAGTAATCTAGGAACCGTGAAATACAATTTCGATCATATTTTAGTCAAGTGTTACAAATTTACAATCCATAATAGATAAACAATAATAAATCTGATCTGCACAGACAGAGAAACTTTTTTTGTATATTAATGACTAGAATTTAAAATAAAAATTAATTTAAGATCAAATTGAAATGGCAAAAATAAGTCACTTTTGAACACTGGATTAGTATAGTTAAGTTTCATAGAGGAATATTCAAATAACCTTTAAAACAATTTTAAATTTAGTCAACTTGTTTTTGTTATATTAAATATAAATTGATTATTAAAATGTAAAAACAGAGAACACCACCATTTAATTGCATTTTGAAGATAACAATTAACCTATTTTTTTATAAATAATGTGATTCAAATTTTTGATTTTCATTTATCACATTATACATTAGCACATGCCACTATGCCAGTATGAAAACATTATAAATTTGGCAAAAAATAAATAAACGAAAAAGAATAGTCATAAATTGTTTTAAGTAGCCAATCAATGTATAAAAAAATCACATTTATTAATTACCTATCACATTGCCAAACTAAAAAAAAATATTCTTAAACATTATTGATATACGCAACAAAACTACGCATGTTTAAACTAAAAATATTTTACAAAAAAACACGCGAGGAATTAGAGGAACCAATACAGGAGGATAATGCCCAAGAGCTAGAGGTATCAACATTTGTTACAAATTGAAATATGAATCTAGTGCACAGTAAAAATGTATCAAAAATGTTGTTAATTTGTATTGTCATTAATCACAAGCTCATTGGCTTTACAACTAATTTTGTAATTCAAAACCAACAGTTAAAAAAATATAACTTTTAAAACTGTAGTAATTGAAATGAACAGAATAAGGTAACACAGAACCATTGAATCAAGTACTGGTTAGAATTATGACTGGAGCGTCTGAGCCTGACTGTGGAATGATGTATTTGTGTAAGCATACGACCTTGTAATTTAAAAATGGTCGTTACACAGTTGAATTTATCGTATAAAATGTTTTGGCTTAGCAATCATGAATGCTACACTCTGGATCAAGATACAATCAAGTTCGAACATACCATTTACATACCCTGATTCTAATAATCTGCTATACCATTTCTTAATATAATAATTGTAGTACAAATAATGCGTACCTAAAGCTTTTTAATGTTTCCTGAACTAACTCTAAGGAAGCTCGCAATAATCTTATGCCACGATAAATGACATGCTCACTAGTATATTATAAACGTTTAAAAATAGGACTTAAAAATTAATAATTAATGGTAGTCCTGTTTAGACTAAATAAATAATAATAAACAAATTAAATACTTAATATCACAATTATGTAGAACATATAAATACTTATTGAATAGACAAAAATCGGGGCGACTTATTCTGTGGATGTAGATCCATGACTGCAAACAGATTGAGAACTGTGGGATGATTTACGACCACTGATCTCTAAATGTGCGGCTGGGACCCAGCCTTCAGTTTTAGAACCTGTGTAAAATAATATTTGTATAACTTTATTTCAGTTAAAAATTAAAAGTTTATGTCAATTTATCATTCAACACTTACCATGTACTTTGACATACCACCAACTACTCGAACCAGCTTTTAACAGATCTACTTTATCACCTCTCTTTAATGTAGCGTCTGTTGGCCGTAGTGCATTATAATCCGCTAATGATATATAACTATCAGCCTGGAACAAAAGTTATAAGAATTAAATTATAATGATGTCTTTCAATGTAACTTACTGTTTTTTGTTTGATTGTCCCATCGAGGGATTCGTCATCAGTCAAACTATAGTCAGATGAATCATCATCAGTTGTTTCATGATGACTTAGAGGACGTCTACCACGATTAGATCCGGTTTCACTTTGGTTATCAAAGGAATGTGTTTGACGTAAGTTTCTGTACACATGTATGACATTAAATGATTTACAAATATTAGGCATTTAGCATTCAAATAAACAAAAAACTTACACATGTTTTCCAAAAGTACTTATATACTGCTTGATTTTCTCTCCTTTCAATTCAGCTAATTGTTCAAGTAAAACACGTTTAATTTCAGACACCCATTGTTGTTTTTGCTGCAAATTCGATGCTTGAATTGTGTAAACTTCCTGACGTCCTTCTAACCATACTTCAAATTTACATAAATCTCCTTTGACCGTTTCCGTTAATCCTATCTGTGACATCTACAAAAATAGGAATATCATAATAAAACTATTTATAATCTATATAAATTGAAAAAAGAAATTTTAACTCACTCGTAAATATTTCTTGTAATGATACATTGGTTTATTATCTTTAGATACCTTTTTACATAAAAGTAATCCCTGCTGATATAAAAATATTTGACGCCTCATTGGCTTAAGTCTCAATTCTTTCAATAAATCTTTCTTGTTTTCAACCCACATAGAGAATGACCCTTGCAAAAGTAAGCCACCTAAATCGTTCCAATCACCCTATACGAAAAACAAATGTTTTAGTTATTTACATTTTATTTTAGTAGTTTTAATTCTGATATTACCAAGATGAATTATAACTTACGTAAAATCCAGTTATGCCAATTTGATGCATGTTGTCATTTACATTATTAAGAACAAGTAACATACAATCCAGAGCTTTTTGTAACTTGGTTATACAATTTTGATTTTTTTCATTATGCAATAATTCCTAAAAATTAATAAAATTACAGTTACAATAATTTTACGACTAATATTTTATTAAATCTACTTTTAATAAAAGTTGATATTTGGTAATCCTTTGCATAGGCAAAAGCAAATATGCACCAAGAGGCAAACGATGTCCAAGTTTCTCTTGGCATGCTTTGAAGAAAGGATTGTCTTCACCAACTGTTTCTCTTAACTCTTCAGACCTTGTTAGATTGACACAATAGTAAGTATAAAGCTGAAGAAGTTTTTCCCTCTGAAACCAACAAAGTATAAAATTACATCATAACATAATATATAATTAAACTACATTATGAGTATGAATAACCAAACATTTATTACATTATCTGTGAAGCAGACAGCAATAGACTCAATACTCGATGAACAACTTTCAAGAGCCGGTAAAAAAAATTGGTTATGAAAGCTATGAATACTTTCAAGGTTTCCAAAAAGAACTTCACTTTTACCCTTTAAGATAACAGGTATTAAGTTTTTCATATCTGAAAATTCCATCTGATCTTTGTATCCCTAAAAAAAATCAATTTCGTTCGTAAAAATACAAATAATTATTGTTTATTTCTGAACTTACCCTGAGTATAGAGCCTAACTCCCCAGTATATTGTCGTTCTGTATACAAAAGTTCAGTAAGAACATGTTTTGTTTTAGTAGCATTATTTTCTTCATTTTGTAAAGCTTTATCACATTCATCTACACCATTTGAAATCTGAAATAATATCAGTTGGTCAATACACATAGTTAAATTCAATAATAAAAATACAACACACCCACATAGGTGGTTCCTGGTTTTAAAATTAATACTTTTTAGACCAAAATCTGCAGAAACAAAAGTTAAGCGAAATAACTAGAACTAGTCTATCAACTTCAAAATTAGAAAATACCAAATTGTATTAAATATATCAAAAATTAGGGATACTAAACTTATCTTAGGCTATTTTATGGCCAAAAAATAATATCTACATGTCCAACATATGGAACCCAACACAAGTAACAATTAACAAAATGACTCTAATACCAGGATTAAAGGAAAAAATTTACTTGATCAACTATATAACCTAACCTTAAATTGAATTAATAAATAAAACAATATATTTTCTAAAAGAAATGAGTAACTATTAAAATTAATTTTATTGATTTAGATATACCCATTGTTGCTAAATCTTTGAATTAAAAAAAATAATAACAATATAATGATCTATGAAATATCAATTGTACCATACACAAATATAACATATAAGTATTTATCTAACTTACCTTGGTCATATTAGCTAAATTAATAGGAATGGCTGGTTCAGGATTAACAGATAAAATAGGCCGTGGTTTATTAATGTAACGCTTAAGACTTGCCAAACGTTTATCACACATGGTGGTAACATCATCAAGTCTTTGAAGGACTTGTGTAACTATTGGTTTAGTTTCGGGTGTTATGGTATCTTCAAATAAGGAGTAAAATTCTCTAGGACTCTCTACTTTCAAGTGATGAGCACTACTCATGAATTCTTCCAATTCCGCAAGTGATTGTTCAGCGCTAATACATTTGTCAGCTGGTTCTGAACCCAAAATCATAACACCTTTAGCACACCATTCGCTAGCCTGTATATGAAAAAATGAACTTATAACTTTGAATATCAATATCAATATTAAAGATGTTTTAATAGAAACTCATGTGCTTGAAAATATATTATTATTATTATTATTATTGTTATTATTATTATTATTATTATTGACAATTCTATTAATTGAAGTATATTTATTATAATCCGATTACAATTTAGATTTAATTCATAGAGGTTTGGGGAGTATAATATAGTTTTGCAACAAGCACATTTTTTTTTTAAATTTAGTCAGCATTGTAGTCATTGTTATAAACATTTTTTTTTTCAGATATGAGTTCTAAAAAAGTTTAAGTTATTTCTGAAATTTCAATCATATGATACGACTTCCAAGGTTTTTACTATAGAAATTATAGTATAGCAATTATGAAGGTTTAAAATTATATCTTAAATTGTGTCTCGTTACAAAAAAAGTTTTTACAAAATATTATAATTACATTAATTGTACATACATCTAATTAAAATATAAAATAATATGCAATAAATGGTTATTTAATTTAATACACACCTTTTGAATTCTAGCCTGTAATTCACAGCTTTTATTTAACGTCTGCAACCGTCTTTCCAAACGATCATTTAGTGTTTGAAGAAGACGTTGAACTTCATCACATTTTGGTTGAATACTTTCCAATACGATAAACCGTTTTGAAGCTAATAATTGTCCACCACAATTTAGTAAATCTTCACTCATCTTTATTTTTTCCTAAAAATAATAGTTTTTAATTAGCAAATTAATGATGAAAATTATTTAAAAATGTCAAGTTTCCAAAAAGAAAATTTATGAACAAAACTTAAAACTGAATGATTTTAAGTGTTTGATTGATTGTCGACTATCATTTACCATTATTAAATTTCGAGCACAGTCAGACTATTTTTCTTATGTCAGAGACTCCAGATGCAACACAGGTGGATACATTTTAAATTTTAAGAAATTAAGTTTAAAAAAAAATAATAATAAATAATTTTACACATAACATTTATTGAGTATTTGGAAGTATTTTGTTGTACCTTGCCTAAAACATATGTTAGTTGATAGTGTTGATACTTGTTGGTGGAAAAGCAATAACCTCTAATATCATATCAGCGTTCTGAAACTCAATTTCATTTTATTCTTTTCAAAAGGCTCATTGGATGTACTTGATATTTCATCAAATATAAAATGTTGTATCTTTTCTTACAGTTCCAGACACTATACTATTTTCCATATTTCTTCTCAGTCTACTTTCTACTGTTATAACTATCCTCTGCATGGTATACTATGTACTATTAATAATAAGCCTCAAATCTGTCTTCGTCATCACAATTTATTTTTAGTATTATTGACTTAATTGCACTTTATTTGTTATTTAAAATTATTGAAGTATTATAATGTTATATGTTATAAAATTATAATATCTTTGTATAAAACTGCCACTTGGCGTTTTAAACTAAAAATTAAATAATAATAAAAGTTTATATAACTAATATTGGCCGTCAGTAATATTTTGTCCAAAATATTCTTCAAAGAAACAGTTTTAATATAAAATATAAAATACACACATGACTTGATTTCTGAAATGTGGCCAGCTCTTCCAGTAATACTTCAACTCGTTCAACGGAATCGCCAACATCAGTCATTTCGGATAGAATTTTCAAGTTTTCATTTAATGAACTCTAAACATTAAATAAATATTATAAGGCATAATTTAATGTAAATAATTTAGTATTAATAATTCTTAATTTAATTATGCATGTGAAACTTCCATACAACAAACTCTTAATTGGCAACATTTTCTGCTTAATGAAATTTTTTTGAGTATTAAACCAAAGCAGAACCACATTTATTTAATTCTATTTCACAAAATTCTCTACAATACAATACAATTTTTTTCCCATGATGCTTTCTAACATAGAAGTTTTGATGTATTTATAATTAATTTTATTCAACAAAAACCATCTAAATAGAGGTCATTAAAGTACATTGCAGAAAAGTTTGTAATGTTACCTATATTTATACAGGAACAAATACAAAAAGTCGGTTTATAGAAAGTTTCCATAAATAAAGGTAATACCAATTAAAATTATTATTACATACTTGAACAATATTAAAATTTTCTTCAAATGCACGCAAAGAATGGCATTGCTTTAATCGCCCAGAAAACTGTTCCCAAAAATCATCAAACACTTTTTCTGTTTCTTCCATTTGTACCAATAATCTATTAAAGATAAATATTAAATTACATGGCTGAACATTTTGATTTAGAATAAAAATAGATAAATAAGTTCTCGAGGGCCTTAGGCCTCCTCTTACAAAAATAACTACATTCCACTGATTGGCTTTGTTATAAAACTTAAGAGTTAAGAACATTATTTGTGTTTGTACATTGGCTTTTACAATATTTTTAATTTAAAGTTTAAAAAAAGTGTGTAAGACATCAAATATAAAAACATTAAAGAAAGGAATTCTAAGTACATGATTTTAAATTATTTAAAGGCCTCTGAGTAGGGGGGGGGGCTAAAGGACATTTCCTTAAAATAGGTTCATCCCCCTTTGAAAACTAGTTAAAGGGTGCTATTTTACTTGGTAAATAATAACTAGCAATTCATAGATGAGAGTAATTTCACATATGAATGATACATCTGAAAAGAAATGTCTTGTTACAGATATATTTATGATACCTTTATATTACCTATTAGTGCTTTAATATGATAAAACTTAAATCTCAACTGACATAATAAAATAAAATATTTATTGTCTTTGAAACATAGGTAGTTAGTATAAAAAATATAAGGGTTTCAAATATTAACATTTTAGAATGAATATTATATTAAATTTAAATTTAGATGAATTATCAATCGTACTTATTAAAGTATAGAACTGAATACAAAACAAAAAACTCTTGAAAACTTTTTAACAGAAGCTTTTAAGGTATTGAGAAAGTTAAGCAACAATAAATAAATGGGCAACAAATGTTTAGGTAGATACTGGGAACAAAGAAAATTCAAGAAAAATAACAACCTGAGTAGAAAATTATATGATATGGAGTGTTATCATCAAAACATTACGTATTACACTCCATTAAGGATGAAAATGGCCACTCGACTCATGAAAATCAGCCGCTCTAATTTACAAGGTGGTGGCTGTTTAAAAAGAGAAGAAACATCAGTTCCTGACAATCACAGACCATGTGGCACCGCTCGAGGGGGTTCAACTATTCAGGAGGCTCAGTATGCATGAGTGAAAGTGGGCATTCTCATTCTGAAGAGAGTATAATTTATTAATAACATTTTAGTTGTATGAATTAAATAGGCCTATTAAAATCTTATGTTTTATCAAAACTTGTTAAAAGAAACTAACTATTTATTGTCTTTGGGAAAAAGTAGAATAACCTCTATTTATAAATTGTAGGGAATAAAATATAATTTAATTACCTTTCCAATGCAGCAACATTGGTAACTGTTGAAGGTATTGTACCATGGTATGTGTCAGTATCTTGCTTGAAATCACTCAACAAAGTTTCCCCTTTTTTAACAGCTTCTGAAAAACATTTTTTCAATCTCCCATATTCAACTGCATGACGACATAAAAGATCTGCAGATTGTTCTCTAGTGTCTGGCAAATCAATTGTATCATTTGCTAGACGTTCAGTGAATTCGTTTAGCATTGAAGAAACCTCATTGGTTTCATTTGAAAAAATTTCTAAAGCCTAAGAAAAAAAAAATTTTTTACACAACATGTTCAATTATATTATATTTTAATTCTTAATACATTAAGTAAAATTGAGTTTATTTTGTATATACAACATTACCATTCTTTGTTGTATCCAGTGCTGATGAAAATACGGCAAAGTGCCACCTAGCTCAACAGTAAGTTCAGTGTTATCTACATAATCATGTAACTCTTCAATGACACTGCATATAACAACTTTAAATTTAAATTCCTCTTTAAAGAACTTATTGCTCACTTCTGATATAGCTTTTTGTAAAAAACCATTTGGCCGGATAACATAAACTATGTGTATAAGTCCAGGGAAAAATTCCTGTAAAAATGTTCAATAAACATTATATAATCAATCTTAAAGATTCTTTTTAACATTAAAGCAATATTTCAAGTTTTAAGACTACCGAGTTATATTTTAGATTAAATTCTAATAGTAAGTTTTTACAACCATATATTTACTTAAATGTTTACTATGTTTAGCCTAAAAGAACACATATACTAAGACAACTATTTATCAGAGATTAGGATACATTTCTATACAATTTGAATGAGTGTAAGAATATAAATAAAATTGTGCACACTTTAAAGTTAGTGGGGAGAATTACTACAACACCGTCCCACTCGGATGCTAAAAATATCAAACTTTACTTTAGTTGTTTTTATGAAGTGAATTGGCAAGATCAGTTAGATACTTAATCATACGTTTTGCTGATCTTATATTTTATTTAAACTTTTAATTTTTTTTACAAACTTTAATTCTAATATTAATTAATTATATACATTATACATATTACTTTTAAATTCTAATTTGAATTAACATTGTTAGAAAAAATTGAAGAATAAGTGAAAATACAAGTAATATTTATATTTCAATTGTTTTGTGTGCTTTATAATAAGTGTAAATATTAATAATAGTTAAATAATTTATAAAAAACTATTTTTCGTATTTTTGGACTGATATAAATAAAATGTTTTTTTAAATATTTAATTATATTAAAAAATATTAAAATTGCATAAATATAATATTATAGATCTAAAACAATATCTATTGAGTAAACTTTAGTTGAATAATTTTGATATTGTTAAGATAAAACGTGACGCATTTTACTTTTATTTTCGTGTTCCCTTTTTATGCTCAAATTAAATGTATTTATTTTCTTTGTTAGGTAAGTATTAAATTATTGAGCATCCAAATAAATAGATATCTTGCTGATATATGATCAATAATAAAATAAAAAAACATTGGTAATAAATATGATGTAGGTACTTAATATTTTTGAAAAAAAAAATATTTATATTTTTTTGTTTTTCAAAACATTAAGGTTATTTAATTATATTACATAAAATTTAATAATAATAAGTTTTTAAAAAATTCATCATGAACTGGAATATGATGTTAATGGTTTTGTATCTTGATGCATTTCATTTGAATTAAAAATTATTGAGATACAAATTAATTCAAGAGATTGAAAGATACCATTCTAATTAATTTAAAATTGTGTTTTGCATACTACAGACATAACTGCAAAATTTAATTATTTTGTTAATATTTTTGAAACATATATGAGGATAATATTATTGATTTGGTGTTTTGTACTAATATTATAATCTAATAGTGTAATATTGTAATGTTAAGAGTTAATTTATTTTTTGATAGGTCCAAACGTATTTCATGATTTTTTATTATATTAAATTCACTGATTTTAAATTAACCTTATTTAAGATTCCTAAGTGTCTAAACGATCACTCATTAAAATTTTTATTGTAATTTATACAGAGAATTATCTATGATTGTATGTACAGAGATATGCTATTAGTGCATATATTTTGTAAATAATTTAGTATTCATTTTCATTTTTATAAATCATTCTACTCTGACGGTAATGAAATAGAAGTAAAACTTCATGCATTTAATTTGATTAGTCAGAGTTATAACTCATACTTAAATAAACATACAAATAAAACAGTATTATGCAAGTACTAGATAAAAGCCAAATTATTAATAAATATTTAATAATGGCATATTTAGCAACATAAAAACCATATTGTTTGGATAATATTTAAATGTGTAACTTAAGGTCAATAAACACAGACAAACTTTTTTCTCCTTATAAACAAGTAACATAACTTAGAAATTGATGAAATTTCATTAATATCAATATATTTATACTAAGCTTGATTTCTTAAAGAAAAAAATTTGTGTAAGTTAACTAAAATTGTTGCACACTATTTTCAATTATGCCATTATAATTACATAGATGTAACTATTTGTGACATTATATTACAAATATTGAATACATTCAAATATCCTATAACTTACTGCTAAATGTAGGAGAACACATCGAACTGAGCTCCATTTGTCATTACGTCTATCAATAACAATGACAAAACCTAAATCAGCTTCCTGTAATCTAAAAATAAAAAGATGTATTAGTAACATCTTACATATAAAATCAGAATAAAATACATACGACGGAACTGAAGTTATATAAGATATTAATTTTTCATAGCCCTCGTCAGGTAAATCAACAAAATTTCCACTATCAGGAAATGATATAATAGAATAACCCTCTCTAGTTTTACCACCTAAAAAAGAATTTTTTAAATAGTAAATATATTTCAATTATTTTAAATATTAAATAGATACCTATCTAATATTTTAAATCATTTTAATATAACATTATGACGTTAGGCGAAGAATAAAATAAATTTATAATTGTGACTAAATACTTTAAATGATTAAAAATTAAAAAAAATAATAATAATAAGATAGGTAGCTTGTAATACTCGTATATTAAAAATATAATAAAGTATTTATAAATTAAAATATTTTTTAGGTAGGTAGCTTTTAATTAATAAAATTAGCATGAGAAATCGATGATTTACATGATATAGAATTATTAAATAAACTTTTTTCACAATTAAACTGAATACTAACAATATTCATTGTTCTTGAAGATATTGAAAATACAATGTTAGGTTCTGTTGTTATAGTACAAAATTATGAAAAAATACCTTATTCAAATTGAGGAAAATAATTATAGATTTTTTTATTAATTTGAAATTGTTTTTAAAAACCAATTATAATCAAAAAATTATTCAATTATGTTTTTCTAAAATATTCCAACTTTCAAGTTGGTTTTAAAGGTTTATATTTTTTTTGGAAAACACCGCATG
Source organism: Myzus persicae (assembly GCF_001856785.1). NCBI lineage: Eukaryota > Metazoa > Arthropoda > Insecta > Hemiptera > Aphididae > Myzus > Myzus persicae. The sequence goes on from NW_019101568.1 coordinate 1,963,066, forward strand.
ATTTTGACTCCTGGGTTTTAAATCCATTCCATGTTTAAAATGAAATATCTGCATTTATACAGATAACAAATGAGAGAAATTAAATAAAATACAATTTATATAGGTACCTGGAATTAAATATATTGATTTTCAATCTGGCATATTTATTCTAATATAGAAAATAACATTTAAAAACCGATTTTTCTAGAAACCACTAATCATAAGCATACACTTTCAACAAAATGTAGGTACCTATTGGTAGATATTTAGAAAATTATGTATGAAATATGTATTGGGTGTTTGAGTAACAGATTTATTTTTTTAACCAAATTAGATTATAGGTATATTTAGATGTTAATTTAAAAATAACTTTCTATTTATTTATTACCTGTAAGCAGGAGAGATTAAGATTAAAACAAAATTGGTATAAGCCGGACTTCTTAAAATATCTGTACATATACTATCACTTAATGTAGGGTAGGTTCACCTACCAACACTATAAAAATATGTCAAACAATTTAATTTGGTTAATAAGATATTGGCATGTATTAACAGCTAAGCTGATTGACGCTATATAAAAAAAAAATGCTTTTTCGAATACTGAAAAAAGTACAAGCATCACATAACCTAGTAAGTAACTTTGTAAGCGATATTATGACACATAGCCACATAGGTATATAATAGGTATACTGACCAGAAATCACGATAAACTGTTGAGCCAACAAATCCAAAACATTGTTAATCGAAGGTTTTTGTTCATGCATCGACGACATTCTTCCTGCAAAATGGAATAATTATTAGGGGATAGCTTTCAAATTTGTTTTTCCTTAATAGGGTGTTTTTTGATTATTTTTTGGATTGCAATAGTAAAATTATTTTTCACATTTTAAGAAATATATAATATGCAAAACAGTTTAATCATTGTTGTAGAGACACGGTGATCAGTAATATCATCACTATATTACATTGTAGTTGATATTCTGTGAGCGGCCGTAGATTGAAAACACAATTTAAATTCCAATTAGGTAATCTTTTCACTACGAGCTATTAGGCGTTCTCATAATTGTCTGTCATTACTATTAATACTTAGTACTCACATAGAATTACAAAACGAGATACTGGATACTTCGTAGATTACATGGCCGCCGGAAGACCGAAGAAATCACAAAAACACAAACGTTGTCAAATAGACTATCGGAGTACCGGAAGTCCTGGGACTCGTCGGGAGCGATGTCGAGAAGAATAACGCTCACAGAACACGAAACTGCGTTAAGCCACGATTCGGACGGTTTAATCAATAGAAACGAATGACGATTGTCTAATGTCGATCCGTTCGGCTTCTGATAATCTAATACAGTCGAGACGCAAAAGTAAAATATCGTGTTTATTAATATAACACCTATAATACCAGGTAAACGGTGTAGTTGATTGTTGATGTAATATCATAAAAATTATTATTATTATTATTATTTCTGTAATCGTAATCACATTATTATTATTCACAACACTTTTTAGTTTTTGTTGTTATTTTTTACGGTGCGGTGGTCGCCGTATCACAGAACAGTGGGCCGTCCGTACGGGAATATTCCCGCGCACAACTACAATATTATTATTATACATCAATACATCAAACACAATCACGAACGTTTCGCAACGTTACGTCATCGCACCGCTACACAGGCCGTGCTCGGAAAAAACCACTACACCGGTTTTTGCCGCCGGCTTTTATATTTTAATCTTTTCGAAGTAGGGTATAGACGTACAGTTGCCTCCCGAAGTATGCGAATTGCCCCGATCCTTATAAGTTGTAACTCTAATGACCAGTAACCTAGTTGCCTCCAAATTACAATGAATTAAGTAAGTAATTCATAATTAATAATAATTATAAACTATAAACAAGTTGCCATTTGTCTCCCATATGAACTAAGTAGCGGTGGTTCATAAATTTGGCTAAAACCCGTATGTACTATGTAAATATAGAAGATTTTATATACATAATACAATATTAATATATATATATAAGCTTCGCATAAAGTTATGTTATAATATAATTTATTGTATTATTCTATATTCATATAATTATATCAAGAATCAACTACTAAGAAAATCACAATTTAAGATATAGTAGGTAACATACAGGGGCGCCGATGTGTTATGATTTTATGAAACGCCTTGGAGAGTTAGATATAGGTAATTATTAAAAAAAATATATTTTACGTTTTCAAAAAGTAGGTTAAACAGTAAACATAACGAAAATCATTTTTTGTTGACAAATATTTTTAGTTTTTACTATAATACATGGTTATTCGTTACTATACGTTTTCAGAAAGTAGGCTAAACATAACGAAAATCATTTTTTGTTAACAAATAATTTTTACTATACATCTATATTGACCATGTTATACTATTATAGCGTATGATATCAAACTGATGTATAAACTTTTTTTGAGATTTGTATGCTTTACATTCTTATGGTGCCCCTGGACAGATAATAAGAGGATCTGAGGATATAATAAAAGATACAAATGAATAGCTCCCGGAGGCCGACGGGCATTGTAATATTATGATCACCGCAATATCAGCATTCAACGCCAACACATTCAACAACTGTTCTCTACGTAGTTTTAGATTCAGAACGGTCCGTTAAATGTATTGATTTTACAATGATGTGTTTTTGCGTGTGTGTGACTAGGGACTTTTTATAGTAGAAAAAATGCTTCGATTTTCAACTTCAATATCGTTTCTAAAGTAAAGACAATCTATATAGTTGGTGCCCTCTTTAGGTGGACGAAAGTAAAAATTTCTTAGTAGACCCTAGGTACCTGTTTTATGTGTGATTTCTTATATTTTTTATTAACACTTTTTTTTGTACCTACTTTTCTTAATAATTGAGAAAAACAAAAAAAGAATTTGGTACCTAATTAAAAACGTTTAAAATGTTTGGTCTTGAGAATTTAATAGAAGGTTTCTCATAAATAGTTCATACTGGAGCCAGACAGTTTAAAAAAATATATGAATTCAACTTTTATTCTACACATTTTAATTTCAAATTCGGACGATATTAGATATTTAAATAAAGAGCTACCTAACCTACGAGTCATTTTGTTGTAAATTATTTTTTTGTAACGATTGGAAACTTTTAAGTATTTTATTATTTTTCATTATACGCAATGAAATGTTTGAAACATTTAGATTAATTGTATGCTATTTCTGGTTTATAAACCACGAATCTATTTATATCCCGTTCTATGGTAATAATAAAATAATAATAAATGTCATATTTTTGTCAATTAATAATTCAACCTGTTATAATATTAATAAATAATACTAATAAATACCTACTTTAGTATAACAATATGGGAAACCATATTATAAAATATCCTTATATAGTGTCTAGTTGGCTAGTCAGTGGCATACACATGGGGGGGGGGTGGTTCAACCCCCCCCCCCCTTTAGTATTTTTTCAGTTTACGTAATTACGTAAAAATGTATAATAAATATGATGACAATTTAAAAAAAATTAATAGTACTAATAAAAATAAATACAAAATTAAATTTCAGTGTTACCGTCACAATCGAGTTTCGATTAAAAATGTACGGCTAGAAGACCGTCGTCACCGAAGTTATTATTTAATAATAATTATTATTAGATATGGGATATTCCAAATTATACTCCATTATATTATAACATTATATTTTAAACTGAAAAATAATTATTTACACATGACAAATTAAATGGATTGACCATGTTGTCGGTAGGCCGTGATATAAATTTAACTCCTGAAGAAGTCATTGATGAGTTTGGACAAAAACCCAGGAAAATAGACATTGTTTTATAATGAAAATAAATATTATAGTTAAACAACATATTATTTTGATTTATCAATGTATAATATATATATGTATATAATTTTTTACATGTAAGCTCTCCCCCCCCCCCCATTGAAAATAGCTGTGTACGCCACTGTGGCTAGTTATAGTATTACATGCCAACTTAAACCGTCTTTACTCAAAAATAAATAGTCAGCATCGTTTTTCGTACCTATGCAATGATTAATCAATTTATTATTGAATTCAAATATAACGTCACACATATTAATGTGTCTATCATAGGCGGAGATTGGGGGGTGCTTGGGGGGACTTAGCCCCCCCAAAAAGATCGAAAGCCCCCCCAAAATTATCAAACATTTTTCATGGTATATAATATTAAAATAGGTACTTATTTTACAACGATTGACAAAATCTTGGAACTTCACAAAATATTTTTTTTTCCCGAAATGTTGTCAAAATAAATGTCAATATAATAATTATTATTATACCATATTATACCTCGTAATCGTCATCGGTGCGCACCGGCTGACCGTCGCGACGGATTGTTATCGCATTTATCGCAATGACAAAAATAGAAATTTCCAATAATCACAGTCTGATAAACATTATTAATGTGCCGAATGCCGATTGCTGTTTCGACCGTTTCGTTTTTCGTGTTGCGTCTTGCGTTGTTTACTGTTGTTGTAAATCGTAATTTCGGTCGAATACTCGAATACTTTATTAATTATTTATTAAAATGTCGAATTATTTTGAATTATTTAATATTAAAAAAAAACCTAAAGAAACTGTAAAATCTGAAAACGTGTTGCCGACGGAAATTCCTGAAAAAACTACAGTACACTCCGACGGCGACTCGTCATCGAATATTGATTTTGATTCTCCGCGGCTTCATATTAGTGAAATAAATGATTTGGGTAATATTAACTCTGGTCCATCACGTCCAATTATGAAGGTAGGGTAGATATTATATATTTGAGATAAATATTGGCAATATTGCTTATAGGTAGCTTATTTTGTATTAAAGTTATTTGCATGCTAAAATGTATAGAGTGACTTTAGTGACTACTACTTTTAATTTATGCTCCAGTCTTATCCAATGACAAAATTTGGTCAACAAAACCGTAGTTTTAATGCATCATATTACGACTGCTTTGAATGGCTTGAATATAGTATCATCAATGACGCTTTGTACTGTTTTGCTTGTCGTATTTATGGTTCTGGGAACAATACCGAAGATACATTTACCAAAATTGGTTTTAAAAAATGGAATAAAGTAAACATTTTAATAATT
>NW_019101568.1:1968256-1995113 GCF_001856785.1 Myzus persicae
CAAAGCCCCCACGGCTTACTTTGCAAAGCAACATGTAAGCCCCCCCTCAAATTTGATCAAATCTCCGCCTATGGTGTCTATAATTACTCAGTGACGAGGTCCACTCGATACCTACTGTACAGGAGAGCGGTTACTACTTTTCCATTTTTCCCCCTGTTTTGACCTAAAACAGATTATACGGTATTATGATCACATAAAGTATTACCTATACAAATAATTGCAGTCTGCTGGTTAACGCACATATGCGTTTATAAAATGTATGTTAATATCAACAATAATAATTATTAATACACTAATATTGATATAAAATACTTAAACACTGCTATATATTAAACCGGATTTTGGATGGGTTGAGTATAGGTATTAGAATTGTTATGATATAGTGACATTTAAACTGCCGTGATGCAGAAAGTGCTCTAGAAAACCATTTTATGCTAATAATAATAATGCCGTATAATAATAATAACACTATGAGACGACAAAACAACAAAATTGAACCAATTTTATTTAAGCAAAAATATTACATAACACGTATACAACGGAGTCGATACAATACATTTTAATTATTATCCAATAATTATTAAAAGTTAGATAATCAGAGTTGGCATGATACCTATATCTACCAAAAAAAGGGGAGTGTGTATCAAACTGCTGTACGGACGTACAGGCTGTACAGCTATTATAAGTTTCAGGTGTACTTTTGCATGGTTGTGTTAAATTTGAACTCAATGATATGAAATCTTTATATGCTGAAAATATTCTGAGCGTTAGCCTATGTAACTAAGTATAGGTATTTTATAATATTATTGATAGTAAAGTAGATTATTTTACAATTTGTACAGCATAGGTAGTTAAATTCAATTTTGTGAAATGATTGAATTTTAAAATGGCATCGTGTGTATAAAATATAAAAATTGGATATCATATACATTTTCGACTACAAAATGTTTTTAATTTTCACGAATTTTGTCAAAAATAATTGAACTTCTAATGCTTATACCAAAATCATGTCTGTGTATTTTCAATATTTTAAATTATACCATGTAGGTATATAAAATGCTAATAGAAACATTTGTGAACATTTTAAAATTCAAATTTTTAAGTATCTAGGTATTTTTTGTTTGAATTACGTCAAAAACCTAAATCAATTTTGTCAAAAACTGGTTTTTTCTCCAACGATTTTGAAAAATATTAGACATTTTTTAGTTTTTAATTCAAGTGAATAAACTATGGTAATTAATTTTATACATTTAAAAACCAAATACCAACAAAAATTAATCTGAAGTAGATTAATCAAGTCATTTTTACTATCACGAAGGTGATGAATAAAAAAATACACATGATTGTAAAATCAAAATTATCATCCTTTCGCCAAGAATTTAAAAATATATCTTGATAAGATATTTTAATTAAGGTATCTTGTATTTAATACTATCTAGTCATTTTCATTATTTCTATTACTCAACATACAAAAAAGAATAATTAATTATGTTATTCATTGCAGTTATTGTTAACATTTTCAAATAATAATAAAAATCAACTTACAAAACTAATATATACAATGTATAATGTATATTATATACACAGGCATCTACAATCTACAAAAATATGTAAATAATAACACTTTATTCATTATCACTAGTTTGAAGTTTTCAAAAATCTGCATAACTTGCAGCGCTGCACAAAAATAACTATTAAGGAAAGATACAATTTAAACATTCATCTAGTATAGGTATAAATATCAAATGTATGTTACTATATAAACTATTTAGAAAAAAAATTTTAATTTTATAATTTTTCTATTCATTTACTCTTACTCTTTTCATCAATTTTAAATTAAAATTATTTATATAGCTACTAGCTTTATTTTACTTTCAACTTAACTTTTATTCGGTTATCAGTAATAATTATAATTTAGAATGATTTTTGATTCTGAGAGTAGGTATATAGTACTAAATTATGTTATATTTATTGCTCTTTGTGCTCAAGATTGTGTTTGATACACCCGTTTACATTTTAATTATTGTCTGATACTTAGTAATATATTTTATTACTTTTGTAGATTGACTTACAATTTTGAGTTTATAGATTTTAAATTTTAAATGTGATATATTGTTACATTATCTATAAAAAAAAAAACTATGATACCAAAACGGTAACCAATCACCATCATTAGGAAATCAAAGACAAACCAATAATGACTATTTACTACATACATTTACTAGCTAATGACTTCTTACATTATTTTTAAAACAGAGGATTTAATTTAATTTCATATCTAAGATAAGCTAATCTCTTTCCATTTTTATAATTCCATGACGAAGTTAACCTAACCTTCTTTTGTAGTATCGATCAACTGAGGTGAACTGTTTACTTACAGGCTACACTACTTAGGTACTTTTACTGACCATCGCTTTAGCATATCACAACATTTATAAATTTATAGGTACAACGTACAACAAACTTATTGATTATACAATTTACATACCTAATATTTGCAAAAAAGGAGACCTTACTCTCCTAATTTTTTACTTCGGCTACAATAAATAAAACTTAGCTAGATTTAATTTGCAGCTTGGAGAGCTCTTTCATCTCATCCTCTTCCTCCTTGGATAACACTGCTACTATGAACTTGACCACTGTATGCCACCTGGAATTTAACTGAACCATGACATCCACAATGTTGTCAGGAATTGGTTGTGGTAAGGTCACATTCTGAACATGACCTCCTCCTCCACCCACTACCGAAATGAAAAAAAAATATGTTCCACATCACCCGAATAATTTTGGCAATAGTAATTAGTAGCAACTTGCGTTGTTCCTCTTTTTAAATCAGAAGAGATATGTATTAAAACAACAGTTTCCTACAACGAACTGGGTTAGATGGTATCCAATTTATCCATGCTTCCTCTCTGCCCACAGTTGAATTTTTGGAATTTATTAACCTAAGGGTCCACTGGCCGTTAATAGTATATTATCCTATTACGTCTGCCATAACGCCTACCATCATATTGCTCTTCGATAACTTCTTGGGCACATCGCGTAGAAACCAATCGGCCTTAGCATTCTATATTTGGACTTAACCCTAAGCTAATAGGTGGATTGGAGAAATCCCTGTGACCACTAAGACGGTGGTGTCCTTCGTTAGAATCCGTGCAGTAGGCGATCGTACCCCTGGGTGCCATTTTTCTATATGGTAATGTCATCGTCTTCTTATTCCACTTGTAGAGCACAACGTAAAGAAGCTGTGAGTAAACTATTGTGGTGTAGCCCTCACTTCATAAGCGAAGGCCGAAGAACTATTATAATTGAACTTATTACAAACCTACCTAACCTAATCTAACCCACCCTAAGCTAAACTAAGTTTTTTTTTATAAATAGGCGATACTCAACCAATTTTCTCCGGAGCATACCACTGCAACTACTTCGGGGAAATAATGGTGCAGTCATCGTTTATTGCAATAACGTAAATACATAATATATATAATATATATATATATAGTTCACAATAACAAAAACAATTTACAATGAAAATTGACAACTTCATGCAACAAAAGAAATTCGGAAAACATTGGCGACGATGATAGTAGTGTCAAACTTCTCGACTGTTGCAGGCTTGAATAGCCTGGTAAATTACTACCTAGTTTCTTTAAAAAGGTGATAAGTCTTAACTTGCAAGGTTGGTGGAACAAGAATCTTGAACAGCCCGGAACGAGTCATGGGGCAGGTGGAAAAGAATAACACCCTCAGGCGCGTATTTGCGTCACGAGCGTATTCTAATTATGTGATATCCGGGGTAACGTTGCAGTTTCGTCGTTTAAACTGTATCGACATAATATTATGTATAATAATTAGATTCGAAACGTATAATGTATGGCCAATGGGTGTATTATTTACTCTATCACAGTAACCATATATTTATATTGTATATGTATATTTATATATTATAATATATATCTCGTAAGTGGTTTCAGTGTTAATGTCGTAACGATTGGTTCAAGGTCAAGATCGAGCTTGTCCGTACCTGGGTGGAGTACCGGTAAGCGCAACTCACTACCTTGCACTCAGTATAAACGGAACCATGTTAGTATAAAAGACTCGGCTCCGAATGGCAACAGCATCAAATCATCTGCAGCAGACGGTCCAGGCTAACTGTGCGATATCAAATAAATTTCTCACGTTTTTGAGCAATCTCACCAAACACCAGAAACATGAAGGTAAGCGTTTTCTGACTTTATTTTAATATTGCAGTAATATTGAGTATTAGGTCGGGTAAAGTGTACGCATAACGCGACGGTTTGTACGCAGTTGTGGTCCAACATACTAACTTAAATGTGTACATTTATTAAAAATTTGTTGGGTTTTTAAGTGATGGTGCAACGTTTTGAACGCTGTAGATTTCACATAACTATATCACATAGGCACCTCGATCTTATTTAATACCTCGACTTGCTTTCTTCCTATAATTTATGGTTGATTTTCAAAATTCATTATATTATATAATCTCGGTAAAATAATGATTAGTTAAAACTGTGAGCACATAATAGGTGTAGGATTGATACCTGCGGTTAACAATCATTTTTGACTCGAAAACATATAGGGCTATATAAGGTCTATATTTATCCTCATATGATTATCTATATTATTTCTGTCGTCGTCGTGTTAATAAATATGATTATATGTCGTTCGCAGGTTATTATGGTAACGCTGTTGTTGGCCGCTGTCGCCCTGTCCGCCGCCGAAGCCGGAGCAATCAACTACTACCACCCGGCACCGGCTTTAGTACCGGCACCCGCCTACTACACCGCCCCTGCTCCAGCTTTGGTCAGGACCCCGAGCTTGGACAGCGCCGTGGTGCACTCAGAACGCGTCGGAGGCAACTTCGCGTACAGCTCCGTCGAGGGACACGCGTACACCGCCCTCTCACCGGTCGTCCACCCTGCCCCAGTGGCCATCGCCTACAAGGCCCAGCCGCTCGTCGCCCCGTACCCCGTCGTCCACGCCGCCGCCGCATACCCAGCCGTCTACGCACCGACCAAGTCCTTCTACTACGCTCATTAACCCGCCGCACCGCCGACAATGACAACGACGACAAGGCCCACGCTCAGTGTTTGATCTAGTTTCCGTTTTTCTCCCCATAAAAACTCCGACGCGGCGGCGTACTGTGCATTATTGTGACTTTATATTATAATAATAATTAATATTTTGTGGCTATAATGTATCGGTACGCAATTTAATAATAAGGCAATAATATAATGTTATACTATTAATACGACGCGTCGGAACATCCACCTCACACATATATATATAATATATATACGAGTGACTTGACATTTACTTCCCCTCCCCCAACCACCTAATGAACGTACACGGATGCGTTTCATGTAATTGTACTTTTTTTTTCAATATTGCCGAATAAAAAATATTACTTATTTGAAAAAAAAAACATTGCTGTTCTATATTTTTTATTCACATCTTGACAGACTTGTGTACTATAAGAGGAATTTTATTGTTGAACCATAATAGTATACGACTGAAGGCTAATAAAAAAAAAAAAAACACAAATTTGATATCCTATCATATATCATTATTTATAAAATGTACTCTAATACCCTAAAAAAATTTTTAACCGCTACGCTGGGAACAACTATTTCAGTTTTTAAACCTTTTTATTATCAAATATTTCATTTTGGTAAAAGAAACCTTAACTTACAATATATGGTATTATATATTTATATTATTATTTATTACACATAATTATATTACCTATAGGTACAGTATACGGGCATACGGCTGTTCTGAATAGCGAATAAAATAATATTATAGACAATATATTACCTAATAAATATTAATATAGTTAGTGATCGTGGAGGGGGGAGTGCTTACTGGCGGCTTAGCCCCCCCCCCCCAAAGTAATTTGAAGTTAAAGCCCCCTAAAAATATTAAACAAACAATACCGTAATTTTGTACAGTTTGCACATTTTTTTCATTATTTTACATTCTTATATCCACAATTATACAAGTGTACCTAGTACATTACGGACCTACTATTTACTAATTTATTATTTACGGTAACATACCGAACAATTAAGTCACAATTCACAATAATATTATATTGTGCTTACTGTTTATATACCTACTATTGTACATATTTTGTACCAATTGGCCATCAATATTGAATAACATATAATACCGTTCTATTTATAGATGGGAAAAATATTATTTCTTTTCTTACTTTTGTTAATTCTCGAGGAGCATAGGCGCATAGCTATTGTAGGACTATCGCTATAGCTGTATTAAACCTATCGTAAAGCTTATCGTGATTGAATGAATCGTTTATTCGTACATTGTAAAGGGTATCATACATCCGTATTCGTACCGTTACCGTGACCGCATTGACCATTTTATACTAAATTATATTTTACTTATTGTTTGATGTTCTTGGGTATACGTTTCTTTTGAGATTGTGATTTATATTTTTAATAAATAATTTGGTTCAATTATGTTTGAAATATTTAAATTTAAATCTTTTATGAATTATTCTTTTTCGAGTAACCCCCTTAAAATACAAGAGATAGGCAAGACTATAATATGGTTTTCTATACAATTGTGGATTGGGTACTGATTCAGGAGTTCAATATAGGCAATATCCAGTTCCTTGTTTTTTGCACTATTCGAATGTGTATGTGTGGATATAGTAGACGGCCAAAAAAGGCCTTACAAAACTACATACTATTATAATTTTAATCATATTACCAAAAGATTTCTTTTTGTCTGCAGCCAAGTGTTTTGTGAGAGACGAGATATCGACTTGGTGGTTGGTTCGATATGACGTGCATTGCACACGTACGGAAATCCACAACTCATTGCAGGCACTCGAAAATATTTTGTAGTAATGTTACAACGAATATTGCCAGTAAATGCTTAGTAAAAATAAATGTACTTCTAGTAATCAAATTTCAATTTTTCTAAATTTTTGTTAATTATTGTCGATAGAAAATTGTTCTCTCAGTCAAAAACTTTATACATTTGATACATGGTTGCTCAAAAACTTTTATTAATGGAAATTTAAAAAAAAAAGTTAAGAGTAAATCCATAATAGTGGTGTTGTATGAAATTTTAAATCAAAAAACTTTGCAAATTATCTGATTTTCATGGATTTTATGGAAATTCTAACTTCAGACACATATAATAAAAAGATTGTGAATTTATGCTTACATTTTTTTTAATTTCCATTCACAAAAACTTATGAGGAATCTTGTATTAAATTTGAAGTTTAACTAAAAAAATGACTGGAGAGTCAAATAAATTGTTAATGAGTATTTAAAGTCAGACATTGGGTATTCCCGTAAATTAACATATTCTTAAAAAACAATTTTCTTATTTTGTTAAAGTTCAAAAACTATTACCGTCAATACTTGAAATATTCCCAAAATCTTTGTATTATTATTTTTCATACATGATACAATTTTTAGTATTTTTTAAAAGGGATGAAGTATAGTTTTAGAAAACTATTAACTATTTTTAGAGGTATAAAATGTGTTAAATATAATATTATAATAGTTTATATGAACCAATATATTATAAAAAATGTATTTTTCTTTAAGTGTTTTTTTTTTTTTTAATTTTCTTTTTTGTTCATATGATCAAGATACATATAGGACTTTAAAACCCTTAAATTAAAAAATATATCTTGAAATCTACTTTTTAGAAATTGTTTTTGGCAATGCGTAATATATATATATGTGTTAATTTCACAGTTATGTACTACATCTAGGCATACTTATAAACGTAATTACCTACTTGCCTGTATTCAAAATCAATGCACTTTAAGTGAATTTCTTCCTTTCATATTTAAATTAATTATATAATATTATGTATAATTATAATACTAATTTTATTGTTAAAACTAAAACAATATAATATACCTTCTTTAAACTATTCATAAATCATGTAAGTATACCACAATTATTTGTACTTTATTATAGGGTATTAGGATGCATTTTATCAATAATGATAGGTAATAGGATACCAAAGTTGTGTTACAGTACACAAGTCCGTCAAGATGTGAATAAAAAATATAGAACAGCAATGTTTTTTTTTTCAAATAAGTAATATTTTTTATTCGGCAATATTGAAAAAAAAAGTACAATTACATGAAACGCATCCGTGTACGTTCATTAGGTGGTTGGGGGAGGGGAAGTAAATGACAAGTCACTCGTATATATATTATATATATATGTGTGAGGTGGATGTTCCGACGCGTCGTATTAATAGTATAAAATTATATTATTGCCTTATTATTAAATTGCGTACCGATACATTATAGCCACAAAATATTAATTATTATTATAATATAAAGTCACAATAATGCACAGTACGCTGCCGCGTCGGAGTTTTTATGGGGAGAAAAACGGAAACTAGATCAAACACTGAGCGTGGGCCTTGTCGTCGCTGTCATTGTCGGAGGTGCGGCGGGTTAATGAGCGTAGTAGAAGGACTTGGCCGGAGCGTAGACGGCTGGGTATGCGGCGGCGGCGTGGACGACGGGGTACGGGGCGACGAGCGGCTGGGCCTTGTAGGCGATGGCCACTGGGGCAGGGTGGACGACCGGTGAGAGGGCGGTGTACGCGTGTCCCTCGACGGAGCTGTACGCGAAGTTGCCTCCGACGCGTTCTGAGTGCACCACGGCGCTGTCCAAGCTCGGGGTCCTGACCAAAGCTGGAGCAGGGGCGGTGTAGTAGGCGGGTGCCGGTACTAAAGCCGGTGCCGGGTGGTAGTAGTTGATTGCTCCGGCTTCGGCGGCGGACAGGGCGACAGCGGCCAACAACAGCGTTACCATAATAACCTGCGAACGACATATAATCATATTTATTAACACGACGACGACAGAAATAATATAGATAATCATATGAGGATAAATATAGACCATATATAGCCCTATATGTTTTCGAGTCAAAAATGATTGTTAACCGCAGGTATCAATCCAACACCTATTATGTGCACACAGTTTTAACTAATCATTATTTTACCGAGATTATATAATATAATGAATTTTGAAAATCAACCATAAATTATAGGAAGAAAGCAAGTCGAGGTATTAAATAAGATCGAGGTGCCTATGTGATGTAGTTATATGAAATCTACAGCGTTCAAAACGTTGCACCGTCACTTAAAAACCCAACAAATTTTTAATAAATGTACACATTTAAGTTATTAAGTTGGACCACAACTGCGTACAAACCGTCGCGTTATACGTACACTTTACCCGACCTAATACTCAATAGTACTGCAATATTGAAATAAAGTCAGAAAACGCTTACCTTCATGTTTCTGGTGTTTGGTGAGATTGCTCAAAAACGTGAGAAATTTATTTGATATCGCACAGTTAGCCTGGACCGTCTGCTGCAGATGATTTGATGCTGTTGCCATTCGGAGCCGAGTCTTTTATACTACCGCTGTCCCGGGTACCGAGTGCAGGGGAAGGGGTTGCACTCGCGGGGACTCCACCCAGGTACAAACATGCACGACCGTGACCTTGAACCAAGCGTTACGACATTAACATTGAAACGAGATCGGAGATACATATATATTTTAATACATATATATTTTAATACATATATATATATATACCTACCATGATAGAGTAAATAATACACCCATTGGCCATTTATTACATTTTTCGTATCTTATTATTATATATTATGTTGATACAGTTTAAACGACGCCACCGCAACGTAACCCCGGAACGGCGGAACACACGTAATTGGTATCCACTCGTGACGCAAATATGCGCCTGTGGGCGTTTTTCTTCTATGTTCTAATCATTAGGTGATCGGAAAAATATAAGAGTTAAAGTTTTGATTGCATTTTTACGTATTGAGGCGAACATATTAAATTGCGTTTGGATGATTTTTTTGGCCGGTAAATAATCATTAATATGCGTACTAGAGGACTAAAGTGTCTATAGGCATGAGAAAATAATATTGTTGTCATTTTAGTTTTACTCAAAACAACGAATAAGACATGTGCAGTCATAATTTTTGCAGACTTTGCTCTGTCGGACTCAAATGTATAATTGGCACAACTGTTAACTACATACCTCATAATGTATATTTATTTTAATATGTTACCTGTAGGTACTATCGTGTTTTCGTCACGCACCCTTCAAATTCACCTTTGAATATAATTGCTATAACGTCGTTGGACGATGCGACGATAAAAAAAATACAATATCATAATTTCCGAATTTATTAAACCATAATTACTATACCCAAAGGAATAAAAAAAATTAGGTAATAAAATGACTCAACGTGGACATATCAAAAACGATAAGAACCATTAATATTATATTATATTTATTAACTCATTAGTCATTACACTTCTATATTATTATACATATTTTATACCTTCCTATGATATTATAATATTATCTTTATTATGTATTATGAATTATGATCGACGCTACATAAATCGACAGAAAATTATTAACAATAATAAACATTGTTACGCTAGACCCACAGGTCTGATACACATGGTCATGTCAACATTAGTTTATTATATTGACTTATAAGTTATAACCAATATATTTTTTCGATCCTATATGACTGTTGCTTATGTTTAGGTATGGTGCCTATTATACATATTATTTTATCATGTATTATAATTTATAATTGTTCAGTAGTGGTTAGTGGTACATATTAAGTACTTAAAATGATAATTATGAAAATACTACCATTGATTAAATATAGGTATATACACAATATATATATTTAATCAAGAATACTACAAACGCATAATCATGTCCATTAATTTAAAGACTCGAAAACATGTGATTGTATTTTTTTACTAAAAATCTACAGTTTCTCTATATCAGCAGTACCTGTATACATTACACCAGGTGTCGGAAACCCGTGACCTGCATATGGCTATCATATAGCGGCCAAATGTTAACTCCTACACGAATAATCGTTTTACCTGAATCACCATTAAATGTATGGGGCTATCGAGGAAAATGTTTAATTTCTATAAAAATAGACATTATATTGTAGAAAAAAACATGAACAAAGATAGTATTGATTGGGAACGGCTGACCGAAACGTTGTTTGTTTGTAGATTTTGTTTAATTAGACCTTGTTAAATTAATATACCAAACGGTTATGGACTTATTAAATAAACTAAATTTGATAATATTATGACGTTTTTGTACAAAATAAAATAAGGTATATTCAAATTGTGGCTAGTAAAAAAAGTATATTTATTTTTTGGCCTTTAACATCAAAAAGGTGGCCGACCCTTGTATTATACTATTACATGCCATTATATTATACTATTGTGGCGATTAATTCGTGAAAGCTCATATTATTATTTTATCGTTTAATGTGAGTTTAATATTTCAAAGTTTTAGAGTGTTTTAAAAAAAAAGATTCTACGCCATTAATGATATAGATTTAATATTTAATTGCCTATTGAAGGTTATTTTATTCTTAATTAGTTGTTCAGTTCTAAAGCAAAGTAACAGGTAAAACTGATGTATGTTAAGCATGTATATCTTAGTATCTATATTATCTAAACCGGATACTAATCACACACATGTGTATTTCAATATTCTTATGTTTTTTTCTACAAACCAATTTTTTAATTGAGAAGAACATATACCAACACAATCCAAAAACATTATTGATTAATAAGTACTAAATTCGTTAATAATTTAAAAAATATTTATGTTTTTTTTTTCAAAAATTAATTTGTAATTTCATTACAGTTTATAATGTTTATATGGCAAATTATAAAATTGTCAATCAATAAATATAATATTAAAGTAATTAGAGTAATACTTGACGGTCTGTTGTCTATAAGAGATATATATTTCTCAAGAAAAGACCGTCAGAATCTACTTGGTTACATATTCTTTTTAAAACTTCAGTCGTATAGTTATTTATCATTAAAAACAACTAGTTTTTTTTATATTTTTCACACAGACTACATCGATGGAATTTTATTGTAGTCTGTGTCTGTGTCTACGTACTTAAAGTGACTGGATTGCACATATATAGCATATAAGCTATACCTATTAGATCAAATAACATGCGTTATAATTGTTTAGGAAGTCATAACAAACAAATAATTATAACATATTATATACAGCTAGGGGATCAACATATTTCATTTTTACCGAATGGTTAAATGGATTCATCAGATTTGCTCTAAGTACTAGCTATTATTAAATTTCATACAAGATATAGATTTTCAGTTATTTTGAAACTCAAACTGTAGTTAAACCATCGAACATAGGTAAGGATAAAAAAGTCAAGCGCTCTTCAAGGGTAAGACCCGTTAAAAATATCATATTTGAGACGTCAGAGAATACATTTTTGCTGTATAATTATTTTGAAGGTTAACTCCAAACTTGTATCATATTTGAAAAAATGATCGTAAAAAAGTTTGAAAAGTTCGATTTTCTAAAAATTGCTAAATTTTTGTAATCTTGTACACTACAAATTAAATTATTTATTTTAGTTTTAGGCACTGCATATTGGTTGGAATAACTACGTCTAAAAAGATAAAGATCTAGAGGGTACCATCGCTGGATGATTTCCCACATCATGTGCCTCATGTATATTTTTATTATGTATATAGTGTTATGTCAGTTATCCTTTTTACTTATTGTGTCCTGTAATACAGATTGTATATTGATTTTCTAATGAATACAAAAAAAAAGATAAAGATAAACGCATTTACAACGAATACAAAAAATGCTATATATAGGTAACTTAGGGTTTTAACGAGCTCATATTATATTGTAACAGCAGAAAATGGTTTATCTTCTACTTAATTTATTACTGCGGTTCAGTGAGTATACAGAATTACAGACTTGAACAAGTTTAATGTCATCCTATACTGTCATATAATAGCCGAATACACATATAAAGCTAAACATAATGTACCTATTCTTTTCTGTATATTATAATAATATAAATATTGTACAATACCTGTTTGGCTAAACTCCAATATTGCGATTTGAGAGGGCGGTGTGAATTTGCGTTGTACAATGTCTTATCACACTCATAAATATATTTTTTTGGTCCTTCTTAGTAGTTTTACCGAGTCGTAGCTGATCTTGCTGTCATTTTATACGCGATTCATCGATTCTACCAATTACCAATATAGCATCGATTCCGACAGTATATAGATTCCGCCAGAACAGGTATAGTTTTAAAATCATATTATATCGATCTCGACACTTACCAGTTTTGATTTGTGACGATTCTGATTACTCCTTTATTTAACTTAACTAAAATATAAGTATTTACATTTGATTAAATGCCATATTTTTTTAGATATGTCGTAATAGAATAATACAATTGTTAAATTCTATACACAATTGTACAGGAAACTATAATGATAGAAACATAGAATATCAGACGAAATATTACATTTATGGAACTAGTTTCTCATATCTAGGTACATAAAAATTAGACATGGTTGTATAACCAAAACGTACAAGCATTATAGACCACAGTATAAAAATAGTAGATACACTAATTATCTACAAAATAATATATCAGGTAACACCAAAAAAAAAAAACATTAAAAACAAAATACTAATTAATAATAATCAATATAATACTATAAAAATATAAAATTATAAAAATGTATAAATAATAATGGATGTACCTAAGTACCTACATTTTTTAAAAATTATTTTTCAAAATTTTAAATACTTATCAGTTTAACTTTTAAGTGGTATACTTACACCATTAAAACGGTTTAATATTTTAATATATTATTAATAATACCTTTATTATCTAATGTCAAAGGTCAATGTATAATACGCCTATGTCGATTAAAAACGATTTATGAAATTAAGATTTCTAGTGAAGTTTATAGTTTCCCGGTTCCGTTAAACTTACAATTTCAAATTGCTGGAGTCATTAGGTTGTATTAAAACTAACTGTACACGAGCAATCAACGTACCTTTACGTTTTCCACTAATTAAGAAAGATTTGGCGGGATCGACGAAATACCTCGAGCACTTGTACCTCCGGAGCATGATTTCCCGTGGAGACAGGTTCTACGCAGCGGCATTGTAGTACTTAATTAAGTATACCTGGGTACCGAATTCGATACAAATATTACAAACACCTGCAGCAGACTTCACCGCGGCAGGTATCGGTTGAACGACCGGTGTCACTATATTTAATATAATAGTACCTAAACATAATATGTGTGCATACAGCATTATATAGATCTTCTGCAAAAATCTTGTATACATATATATTCACCATGATATTATGTATACCTGCCTACATAATTTATCATGTATAAAGTATATAGTGTATGTAAGTTGTGTACACCGAGCTATATAATATGTCGTATGGAGCTGGTACTTGTAATCATTTAATTCCATCTCATTCTTATTTTATTTTTTATTTTCTTCGTTTGACTGTTTTTCACATATTATTATTATTATTATTATTTTATTATTACTATTACTATTAAATTATTGTGTATTTGTGGGCACATGCATAAAAGCTCTGCGGGCGGACAATGCTCGTGCGTTGCCGACGAAACCGGTTTTTGGGTGGAGACTTCGAGACATTAACCTTGAGCCCGTGGAAGGTTGTGGACTACGCGTATTTTTCATTTTTTCTTGATCTATCCGCAGACACGCCGTATTTTGTCCACTTCTCTACACAACAACGCGTCAACGCCCAAGTAGAATTTTTCCCTTGCCGCACCGGTAACTTATATCTATAACTGTTGTTGTTAATCATATATTTTCATATTTATTATGTCAAAAAATGTTTTAACTTTTGATCGTATTTTATTTATATAATATAAACTAAGTAGGTACCCACTCGAAATGCTTTTTGAACGTTTCGCGGTTATCCAGACTCCTCCACAGTCAAAAAGAATAAGCGTGTTATCAACGTACCTATAATAGCACACCAGCAACCAACCCCATTTTAGGAATATTGAAAATTGTTCAGCTTATCCCTAGTCCAACACTTACCAAGTCCAAAGTGTTTTTGATATATCTGAGCCCATGCTGTTATACAGATCAGTACCAATACTTACAGATTCGTACAAACAACATACTAAACTTTAGAGGTTCTTTTTTTCGTTGCACGTGGATCCCTGTTAAAATAATCTTTGAGTCCTCAGACCCAGAGTTTATGATCAAAAAATCATTATTTTTAAAACCAAATTTTTTCATTAAATGTAATTAAAATTCAAGTTTAGTATACAGAATTTTATTTTTTCATTACAAACTTACAAAAATATTATTAATAATACAATAACAAACTAATTAATTATTGCAAAGTCTGATGTTGTATTTTTGCTTCAAGTTTCGATATTTCAGACTTTTTACTATCCGGATAGTTTTAAACGGAGATTGGAATCTATAATTTGCAATCGGTTTCTATCTTTATTCTAAATGCACATAAAGAGCAGAAAAAGCTTTTTCGCAGAAGTATTTAGGTAAGTAGAAATAGTAACTATATTAAAACTTGTAGAACCTTATTTGATTACATGTATTTATATACGATTATACAAAAACGTATGCGTTAAATGTTGGTATTTTGAACTACATTACTTACTCTTATATCGACTTTTGCAATTATTTTTACATACAAAAATAATCAATGTACAACTTAGGTGTGAGAGATAGTTTATCTTTTATGTTAAAAATGTTGTCATCTAAAAGAAATATAGAAATATAATAATTATTTATCATATTTATTTATTTAATATTTTAATATAATAATAATACATCCTTGATAATATATCAGGGATTATTTATTGGTGTGTAAATAAATTTAGCCATACACTAAGGTATATTCTACTGCCATATATACACGATTTTTTAAGTAACCATTGATAAAATATGTCTTGAGGTTACGGAATGTATTTTATTTTTAACTCTTTTAGATTTTATCACAAAAATGACCCTCTAAAAAAAAAATTAAAAGGACAACAAAATGAATAAATTAATTTCCACTTTTGACAATGTTGTTTTTGTTACAGCTGTTAAAAATCCATAGTACTGTATTATAAACAATACAAGTAGAGTTAATGGTTGAAATAATCCAAGATTTAATAAAAAACATTGTTTTTTAATAAAGAAAAGCATCAAATTAACCGCTATACGAAAAAAAAATATCCATAATACTAATCATCGAGACAAAATTTATGCCGTATTATTAAGATTAAAAATATATATTATTTTTATTTAATCAATTATTTTTTTATGTTTTTAATAATATATCTTTTGATAAGAATCGTTGAATTAAAATTATATAAAAAAAAAACAATAATAATATAATTGGTAAGTGAGTTGTTACTATCTTATAAATTAGCTTACAATTCATGAGTATTAAAATATTCATAAAGTTTGCGAGACTGCCCAATTTTTATAGGTATCTCCATTTTTTGAACATCAGGTATATTATAAATAATATTAAGAGTAGTTGTACATTATATATATATTACATTTATGATATATTATAGACGATGCTTATTTAAAATTTGAGATTGTTATTAAATATTTTTGATCAGAATAACAGACGTTTACCGTTGAAACCGGAATAATTTGTCATGCTAATAATAATAATCAATGCAAACGAATATATGTATAACTAGGTATCGCGCAAGTTGTTACAATTTTTTTTTAATACTTAAGTGTCTAAGATTAATTATATCTACAGTTTCATAAATAACCATTAAGTATTGAAAACAAGGTGTAAAATTTAAACAACTACCTACTCCAAATGAAAATAACTTAATGCCAAATAAAAATACAATAAAAGCGGTTGCATGTGAATTTTGTTTTTATTTTTTTGTATATATTTGAATATTGTAAGTTTCTATAAAACAACTCAAACATAATTATAAAATTGATCCTAAATGGTTTAAATAAAATATCTTACTAAAAAATATGACTTCTCCTCTTAAAATAGTATGATAGTTAGTCAAATATTGACTTAGTATAATAGGTAGAGTCCATATTGATTAACCACGAGTTGTTTGTTGCAAATATCGAAACATGGAAATATGATATACCTAGGCTAAAACCACAAACCTTCTGAGTAGGGTTCTTTTGACAAGTACGCCTTATCGTAAGTAGGTTAACATTTTATAAATATGAAAATATTACCATCAACTACAATGTAACATTTATCGATGAATATTTTATTCTATTATAAAAAAGTATAACTTTTGACCTGCGTTTGCATACCTACTTAACACTTCGGAGAACACTCATTGTAATTTGCAATGAGTATTACTGCATAAAAAATTATTATTTAAAATGATCGATGTACTGATGTCGATGTGTAATGAAAAAAAAAAAATACACAAGTATAGTGTGACAGAGAATATGATCCGAGTTGAATGTACTCGTCTGAATAGTAATAACAATAATAATATTATTGTTGTGGTAAATAAAAATAAAACTATATTATGACAATTAAACAATGTAACACTTTAAAAAAAAAAGTCCTTTAAGATATTTTGCCCTCATTTTACTCATTTAATATTTTAATGACGTTTATTTAAATTACATATGACTTATTATGTACGAAACATTTTTCTGAAAATCACCAAGTTCAATTCCAAATATTTCACCAATCATGTATTTAGTTTTCAGCAGTACATATCAAATTAGTACACTAATTATTACTATTATTATAATAATGATAAAACAATTTATTTATTATTTTATCATGTCACGTATGATTGTATGAATGATATATTATAATATTATATTATATTACGCAGTAGCTAATAGCTATATCTACTATACGGACTGCAAAAATATGTTTTCATTTATAGTATAAAAGTTCGGTGGTAATAATATGTTATTATAATTCCAGAGAACTATATTGGTAGATATTTTTATTTAATTATTGTGCGGTTTAAAAATGGTTGAAAAGATTGTTTAAAGTTACCTTTAAATAACCAATTAGTCAAGATAACAAACAAATTTTATGTACACACGCATATATCTCTCGTTATCAAGGACATTTGTGGTTAGTTTTCATACACAAAAAAAATTTAATGAAAATTCATCAAAAATCCCAAATTGTTGGCGTTGTTTCCAACAAAACATACAGTAGGTATATTCCTTTGTTTCTAGTTGATGATAACAGCTTAAAATTATTTAATAATATGAAAATATTTGAGAATACATGTGTGTGTGTGTGTGTGTGTGTGTGTGTAAGGGGGGGGGGGGAGTATTAAAATGTTTTTTATGATACAGTTGGTTAGGTTAGGTTATGTTACGAGTGTATGGCATGTGTGTATGCAGTTGCAGCCCTCCCCGACTTTGTGTTATTGATTCGAAAACTATGCCAGTATTTCGCAAAAAAATTGGATATAATAAGAAATTGATTCTTAGATTTTGGAAATAAGTCATTAAAGTGTAAGTTAAGACTATCACGAAAGGAAGGCACTTCACGCTCCGGACTTTTTACGATCGATGTAAAAAATATGTCTTTATTTTGCAAATTAGTTTTCAGAACTTGCAATTATTTGCAATTAATTTGCAAAATGTTGACATAGTCGATCGGACCAAGATGGGGGTGGGAGGGAGGGGGAGCACTCACGGTCATTACGTTTGCGGGTGCGTTTTTACACGTCCGGTTTCCAACAATAACGCACGTCGCAATATCGCAAGACGTATATGCCTTATAATAGGTAATGACAATAATAATGCATATTATATATATAGGTGAACACGATTTGTATGTATCGCGCAGTTGCCAGTGGCTACCATACCGCACGAGGCGAAAAGCCGTCCAGACTTTTCGCGTATATTATGCGCCTGCAGTTTGGACGCTGCCGCCGCCGCGCCGCACGCATGCACTACAAAATCGCCGTTTTGCGCTCAACCGCATCATATAGTAATTGATAAAATATTACCAGAATGTCGTTCTGATGACTTCGCAGTCATCGCAGTCCTATATTATTAGTGTACTATAGATTATCGAATTAATCCGTGACACCGTCATGAAGGAGTCGCCGCCGGTTTTCCCGCGATCCGTCGCCTGCACGTCCTGCCGGCGCGACTTGATACGCGTTGTAATATAATAATATTATAGGTAAATCGTAAATATAATATGTGACATTTACGATCTTCTTCGCGAATTCGATAATAATATGCACCCAATATTGCGTCGATATAGGTACGTACCTATAACAGTATAACAGTCATGTCGCCGTCCACCGTGCAGATGCAGAATCCGAACGGCTCGCCGTACAACGTGTCTTCCACGCCGGAATTCCGGCAGGAGGAGTCGACGGCCGTCGAAGAAAAACTCATGGTAATGCCTATAATAGATCATAGAACTCTATCGTATGGTCGTTGGTTGGTTGAGGCTGTACCTTTATAATGTCATCGTATAGGTACTCCTTATCTAGAACGAGATGACCGCCACCATTCAAATTTGAGTTCTAAAATGTCATTACATTTTTTTTGAATGAAAGATTTCATTTTTACGAAAAATAAAAAAAATATCAAATTTTAATTTAAAACTTTTTTAGGAAGTCTAACATCTTTATTCTATTTAAATTTAAATTAGTTTTCACAAACTTTACATTTTGAGTTGTGGTGCGAATTATATAATATATTATGGCAGATATACCTATACATTAGAATTGGTTCTATCTAACTATAAGATATAATTTGACTGCGTCCGATTTGGTTCGTGGGATATTTTATAGTATTTTTCCATAACGTACCTAATCTCCTGCAGTGCCAATATTTGTGTAAAATATTATACCGATAATGGAATATTTAAACACAAGTATATTACAATAAATCAGAAATAAAAGTTTCACATCATAAATTAAATTAAAAAGGAAAAATGTACATGGTTACTAATTTTGAGTAGACACCTGTACAAAATGCTAAAACTTGTGCGGACAATATGAACTTTAAGCTATCCGGTGTAATACCATGCTCAAAGTATCCAACGAGGGGTACTAAAAAGGAAACTGCGAGTACGCAATACTATATACCTAGTATCGTGGTTTTTTGTCATTGAATCGTTTGAAGATGAATAGATGAATTTTTCTTTTAAATGTATATTATAGCGAAATCGTCAAAATTCCAGTACTTATTATAGGTATTCAATATATGTCGAGAAGATAATACTAAAAGTTTTGATAGATGTCTTGGAAGTCGGAATGCAATGAAAATACCTAATATGTACCTGTCACTATCAATTGTTTTCGGCATATGAACTAAAGACTTAATAACTAATAATTAATATGTGTCTTCGTAATTAATTGCATATGAATACGATACTATCTATATTGATAAGAAGATAAAAGGAGTGGCATGTACGTTGTATTATGTCATATGCGATATGTTTAATAAGAATTTATTACATATTAATTTATAATTTTATCTATAATGTATACATTGTCCTTTTGTAATTCTGAGCAGGGCGCAGAACAATTTTTATCTGCTGTTAATACTCCGTACATTTACCGAATTACTAAACAACGTTTCAAATACAATCTGCTTAAATTTTGATTTTCGAGCGTAGTATTTTGAATTTTAAAAATTCGATGATAGTATTACAACTAGTTTTTTCAACAAATCGCATTAATATTTTATTTAAATTTTAACGCCCACTTGGAGTTATAAACCATAATATTGTTTTTTATTTCAACTACATGGTTTTAAATTGCGTGGTGCAACACGAATGGACATAATACATAATATAATAAAATTAATGTGCTATTATGTTTATGACTTACTTATTAGAAAATTATTCCAACGTATAATCTAAACAAGATCAAAGACTTAAATTCCAACTAAATTTGATACTCATTCCTAAAAAAGGTTTCTCAACAAAAGAAAGATGCTATAGATTACGTAAATGTTGTGTTAATAGTTAATAGTTAATATGTAAAATAAAGAAATAATACATATACCTATTGCAGGTACAAACTGGCAACTACCATCAATATCAACTTAAAAAATATTAAATATATACAATTTCAAACTTTTAATCTCACATAAATTATAGGTATAACCCTATATATTAGATATGCCATCAACTTGATACGTCTTAAATGACTGAACCAACTGAATAATATAATATTATGCCTATAGTATAATACCTATATAAGTACCTAACCTATAAATTAAATTTAAACATAATGATGGGTTACATTTTGATTAAAATAATTGTGTAATTACTCGATCACTGAATATTTTAAATATCATAAAATGTATTATGTATTTATGTAGGTATTCATTAATTTAAGTACAGCTAAATATAGATATATTATATAATACGATATCAATTGTACTTATATATATACAATACCTGTGCGGCAAAGCATAGTGTACTTACTATTTATATGTACCTATATAGTATAAATGATATTATATAGCATATGCCATACCTACCTACATTTTAGTGACAAATAAATTATATGATAAAAATAAATTACGTTTGAAACTCGTACATTATAATATAATATTACATAATAATCGTATACGACCGGTTTTTTCTCGTATTTGTTATGTTCAACAAAACAAATTACTTGATATACTCTAATAATTCTAGCCCTTCAATCTTAATACTCTTGATTGTTTGTTCACTGAAATTGTCTCATGAGTGAAATTTGTCCACTCCTTTACTCGAGTCTTGTACTGCCATCATTGAATTTGGATTATAATTCATATTATAACTCGTTATCACTTACCAACTTGTGTATTATGATTAGGGTTGTGAATTTAATGCACTAAAGAACCTTAAAAAATGCAATAAAATGTCAAAAATTAAACTGTAAAATTCATTTAAAATGGGTTTTAATTTAATTTTATATTTACATTAACATTTGGTACAGGATAATATATATTAGTACATTACATGCATAAAAAGTGTTTATTTAATATAAAAAAAAAATAATAAAAATGTTGATTGAATTTGAATTTTCTATATACTTAATGCAATTCACCTGAAACATTTTTTAAACATTTTAGAAATAAATAACTTACAAATAACTTATGTAGTTATCTAGCAATTGCCTTATTGTATATACATTATACAGCCTATGTAAAAAACAATTTTTTTTTCAAATATTTTTTCCGTCAATTGGCGGAATTTGATTAAATATACTGGCAAATAAACTGCGAAAAAGTAAACATGACCTAAAAATGCACAAAAATGACCTAAACAATTCAAAATATCAAAAATTCAACAAAATTTAAAATAACAGATGTGTAAATGGATTTGTAGTTACATTACTCAAATTATGTACTTACAAAGCTACGTTTCACAATCAGCAAAAAAAAACACTTTCCTACAAATGCACAGCCCTAATTATGATGGCTAAAAATAAACATAACTGTAGGCATATTATATTTTTAAATTTAAGGTTAATATGTTGTTCCAGGTGGCTGTGAGAATAAAACCACTATCGACAAATGAGACGGGTAGAAGCTTATACGTGGTTGATCCGAAGGTAAGTTGTTTAATCGCGTCATTAATGTAAAACTATTAATGATGTCTCGTGGCGTAATGTTAACGAGATGACATATTGTGATTATTGTGGATAGGCACTATTTAGTAGTTACATAGGTCCATACATTCAATCCTATCCCCCATCGAAACAAAAAAACTTAAATATTAATAATTATTTAATATAAAAATAAATAAATTCATCACAATTTTAATAAATTATTTTTTTCACATTATTTTACTACATATTTTTTTTATACTTATTTCTTTAAATTTAGAATAAACGTATACCAAAAATAATGAAATTATATTATCTAATATTTGAAAAAAAAACCAATATTGATATTAATTATTCCGAAGAAACTCAAACGTGATGAATTAGTTTACTTCTTTTAGAATACTTCTAAAAAATTATCAATGTACAAACTCAGTTACAAATTAAATGTTTTAAATGTTATTAAAGCTAGATGTGAAAGATTGAAAATCACACATTTTTAACCTATTAAAGTGCAATTTACTGTATAATGTTTTCTATATTATACTGATTTCTTTTACTTATTTAATTACGTGAATAAAATATTCTATAACAAAACCAGATATATAGGTGCAATTTTCATATATTTTAATAGGTGTATTAACCATTTGGAAACACAATATAGATAGATTAATGTAATAATATTAATAATATATAAATATATAAATATATATTAATTTATGTTGAACAAAGATTACAGGTAATATTACTTATAAGCAGGATTACCGTTATTAATAGCTTGCAGGTATATAATCTTTTATTGTATGCATTACAATTGGTGTATTATGGCTTTATGAAGCTTGAGTATCACTAATTTAATTTGAAGATGCTGTAAAGAATAACTTCCCGGAGGGCATACATGCTTTTTATATAGGTACCTATTAAGTATTAACTACTAAAATTGATATTGGTTTATTATTATTAAAAAGAAAAAATAGCGATTATTTCTTTACTCAAAAATATTCATCGTGTTAAATAACAGTCCTAAATCTATTAATTTAAATTAAATAGGTAATTAAAATAGACAAAATTAATATAAAATCGACAGGGATTACACATAAACTAGACAGATGCCTTAGACTCCAACAATCCAATAACAGAAATAACTAAATATGAATTAATAGAAAAACAAAAATCACCAAGTAAAATAAATTCACTTCAAAATAAAAGTACCTAATAGTCTGTATACAACATCGAAGAAAAAATTTACTAAATTCAAATTTAATCATTTTTTCTTTTAATTTGAACTTATGCTTTATAATTCACAATAATTCATCGACTATTATATAATAGTAAATATTTTTGTTTAATATTTGCATTGTTATAAAAGTACTGTGAATAATGTGATATTTTCTACTATCAATAGATATAATCAATATTCGAGTCCAACAAAAAATAAATGAATAACAATTCAAATTCGACCATTAAATATTAACGGTGAAATGATTTGATACTATATTAAAATATTCAATGCACGTTATAGGTACATATATTTTGAAAATAATTATAATTTCCATTTGACGTAGTGACATACTGATAGGTACATAGTAAAACACACAGTAGTTTTACCGAGTAAAATGCCATCATAATCCTATAATTAAGGGTTCCGTATAGTCATTAGTCACTTATCAGTTATCAATAGGCATATCATAATTGGGATACGTACCTACTCTTATAGTCGGTGATTGTAAACTGAGCCCAAAATACAGGTAAAATACTTAATTCGTTACAGACATATAATATGAATAATTAAAAATATAATATAATTTTAAAAGCAAAATAAATACAAATATTACAAATAATAACATATGGTGGATACATATTCATCAATTGGAATTTGACTACTATTATATTTATTAATTGATTTTCATAACTTTTTTTGTTTTTTTTTTTGTTTTGGAGTTTTAGAATTTAAACGGTTCATTTATACTATTTACTACAATCGTCAAACATAGATACTTTATTAAGTCAAAATTTAATAAGTTAATAAGTCGGGCGCAGTTTACACTATACCTTTTTAACATTGATAAAATTTCGGGAGCAGTTTACAAAAAAAAGATCATTTGGGCGCAGTTTACGTATGCCTCTTATAGTACATAGGTAATAAAGAGTATAAATATCCTCATCTTATTTTTTTTAAATGTATAAAATTTTTGTTTTAACTTCTAGTGTAAACTGTGATAGCTCCAGAATCATTAGGATGTACATAAAAATAATTGAATAAACATTTGGAAATAATAATAACGAAAAATAATAATTAAGTTGTAATTAATAATGTAGACGCTACAGACAACAAATTCGGGGATTATAAATATTACAAATTTAGTTAATGTGGTAAGACTAAAATTCGAATTATGGAATAAGGTGTTTGCTTAGAACAATTAAATAAATGTATATACAATATATTAATATAGTAGTATACAGATAGTGTTATATAAATGTACGAGTTACATAAAATATAGAACGGAGATATAGTATTCTATATAGATTATGGGGAATAAATTGAGAGTTTAAGAGTTTATTTATTTATAAGGACGACTAGAAGGGAAAGTAGGGGATTTAATAAGGTTTTGATTTCGGCGAGGAGCTGGATATTGTCCCTGAATTTTCGTTTGATGGTTCAGCTGTGGTTATGTTAGCATACGAATATGATGGGCCAGCAGTAGGTTTAGTGTTGCGACGGCGAGTGCGAGACTCTCGAGTTTGAGGATCCGCAATGTTTAGTTTCGTTTTTGATTCTACATTTCTATCCAATTCTTACATCCTCATCAGTCATCTTGTTACAAGGTCTCATTAGCTCTTTAATAAAATAATAAAAGTTAGATACAAAAAATAAGGGGTGCTAAATTTTATTTGGTGGTGCTAAAAAACTTTTTGCACCCCCCCCCCCTAGTTGCGCCACTGATTGTAGGTGATATGAAAAATATTATAATTTATAATAAGTAAACTATTATTGTGTTTGTACACATCCTGTAATAGTAAACAGCTAAATCCTAGCTACAACCATGGTTCGTGGTATAGGTACCTGTTAAAGTTATGTTTATTGTTATAAGTATTATTTATTAGCTAGAGATCAAAATATTATATTACGTTCATTTTAAATTGTTTGCTTCTACTTATATCAACAATTTATACTTGTATTTTCTTATCATATATGTACCTTCTTAACTTAAGGAATTCAGGCCAATTCCTATACCTAATATAACCATTTTTACAAACAAATAAAAATGAAACTATAAAACAAACCTTTTGAGTTTTTAGTACATATAAAGTACAACATAATATTATTTCAAGTAAGCAGTAGGCACCAACAAATTTCAATTATTATTTTTTTTAGATGATTATTTTTCATTTATTTGAGAAGTTGCATAGTTTTAAAATTAGAACATTTAACATTTTAAGTATATGTATTCACTAAAATAATAATGGTCTAAGGTATGTTATATTAATTGTAGGAATTACATTTGATTTATTATTCTGATAATCTAACGGGTAATACAATAATATAATTAAAGTTTAGCGCCACTATTGGAGAATATTCGAATATTTCAGTAAAGCCAAAAATGTTTTCACTTTTTTTAGATATTAGTTACTTAGTTACGAAATAAATCATTTTTTTTTATTATTTCATAACTAATCTTTTAAGAAATCACTGATAGTATTTAAATAGTTAAAGTTAGGTAAAGTTAAAATTTTGATAAAGATATTTATATCTTATTATCCTAGTTAAGTTGAAATCCTAAAGAGTTTTTCCCTACAGTGTTGTATATAACCACCCAAATCCATGTATAAGTTTATATCTGTTAGACATATTGTTAGAAACTAAAATGTATTCATTATAATAAAATCATTTTCTTTTTGTGAGGACGCAGGTTGGTGAAACGGTGTATAATGTACCGCAGGACTTTTTGAAGTACCTGCTATATGGTGTTTAAATTCTACTAGTCATGCAACTATTGAACCATAGTAATCAAGAACTGACCTGAATCCATTTTGATTAGATTTTTAACTATTCTTACCCTATTTAGGGTTGTGTTAATTTTATTACCTCAATTGAAAATATTCATGCTGACCTACTTTTTTTAGGGTTATATGGTTTTTGAAGTTTTGTTACGTTTATTACATTCATTAGTTTACTTAATTTTCTATGAATTATACAGGGTGTTCCAAATTTCATGTGACAGCAGATTTCAGTATGATATATTTAAATTAGGGGAAAATGACCTATGTGAAAACTGTTTTGAATCATATAATCTAAATTAATTTGATATTAAATATTTTTTTTATTAATTAGGATGGGGAGGTTTGAGGGTCAACTTTTAAAATTCAAATGGGA
>NW_019101569.1:0-23665 GCF_001856785.1 Myzus persicae
ATTTGCCTGCGGGCGCCCATGCCCCCCTTCAAATTTTTTTTCTATTATTTAACTCTTGTTCGAATTTTTAAAAACTTTTTTTATATTTTGATCACAGGTTAGAGCCTCATAAAAATTCATTTTTCATGATCGAACTAATGCAAAAAAAGCTATGACTAGGAATACTGATATTATAGACTGCAGTCTTTAATATTTGTTTTTAATGTACATTTTTTTATTTATTTTTTTTTTATTTTGATTCTTAATATTAATTTGCCAGCGGACGCCCATGCCCCACCTCCCATTTTTATTTTTAAACTTAACAATTTCAAATTTTTTAATAATTTGTTTTACTTTGGTCCTCAAAATTAATTTGCCTGCGGGCGCCCAATGCCCCCCTTCCCATTTTTATTTTAAAAATTAAATCCTTTCAAATTTTTTAGTAATAATTTTATTTTGATTCATAAAATTCATTTGCCTGCGGGCGCCCATGTCCCCCTTCAAATTGTTTCCTTTTATTTAACTGTAGCTCGAGTTATTTTTAAAAACAATTTTCACTGAATGATATTAGTAATATCTATGTATCACACAATTTTTGAATTATGGGCCATTTATAGACATAATAGAATTAAATCAGAAAACTTTCAAAAATTTTCACTCATTATGTTCAATCATTATGTTGAACAAGTTATGAGTAGGTATAAACAATTTTAGATTTTTATTATTTTTTTTTAAAATTAATGACGATTAAAAAATTCGTTTGATTAAAAGTCTTGAAGATGTTATACCATGTTCCTCGTACCGCATAGGAGATTAAAAATAATTATACTCTTTGTCTCCTGGTTTGAATAAGAAAAACCAACAACGTATACTGTACCTGTACACAATGTGCAAATATGCAATTTAGTTTACTCGAGTGTTATTATATTCAGTTCTGACTTTATAAGCATTTGCATTGCGAATATTATGACTTATGAGTTTAATTGTTTAATCATAGGAGTCTTACGTGTTAGTTTAGTCGGGATGTTAGCATTTTTAAACATGAGAAATCTGGTTGAATCGTTTTATGACGCACGGAAGAAGATGCCAAAGAAATTGGTAAAATGTTTTCATAATAATAATATATTGTTGAACGATGCATCTATTAGATGTAGGTCGTTGGTACCATAAAATATAATGTGATTATTATTTATTCTTATGCTTTAGGTAAGCGCGAGTGAGAAATCTATCAACGCAAGTGTTCAAGTCAATTTAGACCCGGCAGTAGTATCCGGTAGTATTTGTTTTAGATTTAAACAAATTAGCCAGTGAATTTTTATAAACTTTTTATTATTTAAGACATGTGTGTGGCTTTTACATATAACTTGTATCGGCTTAGTCTTATTTATATATATAAACAAGTGGTGTATTTTGTAACGTCACAGTGTTACCACAACAGTATTGACATTGAACAGTTTCAAAAAGTGATAGAAATAAATCTACAATTGGAAAATAGATTGACCGAGTTTGAAGGTATTTGTTTCATAATAATATGACGGATATATATCTAATATTAATATTTTCGAATATTAAACAAATATGTATCTAAAATAATCATTATTATGTAGAAATGATTCGACGCGGTGATGAAAAACAAAAGATTCAAGATCTTCAAGTAACTTACTTATTACCTATCTATAATATTAATCAAAAAATATTTTTAGTACTTTTTACTTCGGAATGGATGGAAATACCCATATTATAATTATTATTATCTACGGTAACAGCCGTCCACTTCGTACGAACGTAATTCCAAAGAATTTTTACGAATATACAATCTATTAAAGAATTTAAAATTGAACACTTGATATGGTACGGTTTAAAAAAATGAACGGAAACTTTTTACGAGTATACAATCTATTAAAGAATTTAAAAATTGAATGTACAAAGTGGAAGTCAGAAAAAAACCTATACAAATTCTAACAGCACATTTTTTGAGACCAAAATTTGTGCCAGTTATAAATTAAAGTTTAAGCTGCGTAAGCCCATTATAAAAGACTGATATAGTGGCCTGGAGAGGCGCGGTCGTTCACTCAATCTGCGGCAACACTCCGAGCGTACGTCATAGGTGCAACTATTTACCAAACACTGGGGGTGCTAAAATTATGCAGAGGACGCATATCCATACCCTCAAACTCCTACCCTACCAAACCTAATTCCAAAAAACTAAAAAAAATAAGTAACGATACATAATTGTTTGAAATTGTTCAGTAAATATAAATCACAAATGCAAAATTGACTTACTTTGGTATAAATACATTGTTTAGTTATTTTGTTGTAAATTGTAATTTAAAAATATTATTCGTGGGTACTTGAAACTTAAAATTGGCATATTTTATATTTTATACACCTAATGACATTTTCGAATTAAATTTTTGTAGACAAAAATGAATTTAACCTACTTTAGTACTATTATAGTATAATGCCTATTATTATAAAGTGAAATTACTTCAAACACAATATTACAAAATATATCTACTTAGTGTTAGTATAGGCCGTCAGATACCGTGTTATTTCAGAATCGTATTTCGTATACAATGCATTTATGTCATTGCACTCAAATTTAGCACCCCATTACAGCGACTCCCTAGACACCTGTAGGCCTGTAGCCCATAATGTACCTACAGCAGGGCGTAGTTAAACATTAAAAAAAAAACGCTGACATCTATTTCAAATAAAAATTTCATTTATCTAATTTTTTAATTACCTAACTAATTCTTTTTGATATAAACTGAATAAATAAGAAGTTACTTTTGATAAAATCCAAGTTACATTAATTTATAAATAATTAAAAATAAATATAATATAGCAATGATTATTGATAATGCAAATCGCATAAATATTACATTTTACTAAAATTATAGGAATTACAAATTTAATTGAATTCTTGTTCCGTTAATCAGAATAATTGTCCTATAAAAATTACTGAATTAAATACACATATATATATATATATATATATGTATATACCATAACACGGCGTACGGGCATACTTTAATAATAATATTTTTAATGATGCAAAGTATTGGATGTTTATAAAAATAAATACTAACATGATATATAGGTAGGTACAAATGTACGATTCTTAAGAACATAATATTATAAAATATTTTCTTCATATTGGTATAAAATGACATAAATAAGTTGTAACTATTTTAAGTTTTTAAATTAAAAGTTGAACAGAATTGGGTTGTCCAATGTTTATGTTTATAAACAGCCTATATTGTCAATAATATTTATTATTTTTATTATTTTAAGACATGTTAAGGTTGCAGGCCTTCTTCCTTTGTATATTTTTTTATATAACTTACCTGATTTCAAAAAAAAAGGATAACTATAATTAACTTAAAATTTCTTAAAATGTTTTCTATCAATTTATGAAGATGTTATACACATTAGTATACCCTCATGTGTGGTTACATGTGTAACAAAGTCTTGTTTATTTTTTAAGTCTTACAAGTGCATAACATATACCCAGCAAATGTTACATTCAGCAGTAAAGTAACTGTAAGTTACTAGTAAAGCTTCGCTAGCTTAAACATTAGATTGAATTGACCTCTTTTACAATTTGAATCTTAGATTATTATCTAGGACATCACATAGGCTTTTTATTATATTTTAATTTTAAACCAGGATATGAGTATTTTAAGATATACAAACAATATACAATTTTAAAATATTCATAACTTACATTAAAATTAAAATATAATAAGAAGTCCATGAGATTCCCTAGATCATAAAAAACTAAACTTAGTTTTTTTTTCACTTTAAATTCTAATATCCCAGACCTAAACGTGATCTGCTAAGCGTACAACTGCAGTCTATGTTACGCACTTGGAAGATGAAGACAATACACGTGGGTACCTATACGGCTATACGTCCTCTAAACTCAATTAAAAATGATCATGGACTTGACCAGGGCTAAATTAATTTATAACCTAAGTAAAGAATTATTTTATTTCGCATTCTGCAGTTGCGTCAACTTGAAGATCTTATGTTATCGAAGTTGACACAATCTGCACACACTCAGACTGAGAGTGAATTGTCCCTATCCACCGTGCAAGATTTAAACAACAAGGTCGACACCAAATTGTCAAATTACCAACAATCGTTGATGGAAAAAATTGACGACGAATTCAAGACCATCGGTTGTGACGTTAAAAGTATCAAACACTGTTATGAAATGTTGAATATCAGTTTAAACGAGATGGAAAACAAATTGATTTCATTAGAAAGTAATAAGTAATTTTTATCTAAAACACGTATGTCATTATCATATATTAATATATTATGATTTATGATGTTTGTTTGTAAAAAGGTAACTCGGAGAAGCCGATGCGCAAATATAAGGATATTAAGACGAGGATTGCAACCCTAGAAAGTATGATATACACTGTCTATGTCATTTTGATGTATACTGCATGAATCAATTTTATAGTTTTTACTTAACATATTTTTTATGTGTGTACGATATGCATGTGTGCAGGAGATGTAATGAAAAACACTTCACACGTCATCGGTATGAACTATTCACATCGTTCGTTGGAGTGGACTAGATCACAATCCTTCGGGTCCGCTGGAATGTTTCCTCCCGATAACCGCTGTTACGGCGAACCAGCTTTATTCGCTGCAGCTCCATCTCATTATGATATGCCACCAATGGCAAAACCCGGGCCGAGTGGAGCAGTTTTTCCTCCATCGCCACCTGCACCCCCGTCGACTAGTGTATTTTGTCAACCACTGCCACCCGCACCCCCGGCGCCGTTGTCTCAGAATACTCCAAAAAAATCAGATTCAGACAAATCAAGCTCTTCCTCGACAGCGAAAGTTGAGAAAGTGTATGGAAGGATCCCAATAACCACTGAGATCCTAAGGTCTGTTGTTCTCAAGCCACCTGGCGATAGGAAGAGAGTAAGCAAATCCTCGACAGCGAAAGTGTCTGGGAGGATCCCAATAAGCGCTGAGATCCTAAAGTCTGTTGTTCTCAAACCACCTGGCGAGAGGAAGAGAGTAAGCAAATCCGTGATGGTATAATCGCTGCGGTATTGTTGAAAACTTAGTGCCTAACACACACAAAAAATATGTATGTAATTGTTGTTAAAAAAAATTATATAATTCATAGTAGTTGTCAATCATGGTATCATTGTTAACAAAATAAAAAACGGGTAATTGTGTGTCACTCTACTGCACAGAAGGTGACAATTTACAAGTACACCCATGGGTCACTGTAATGGATGGTGTTAAATTTGAATCCAATGATATAATATTATAAATTATAATATACGAAAAAATAATTCTGAGCGGAAACAGTTTGTCCGAATAGGATATCTTATATTATTTTTATATTTTTATTATTAATACGATAGTCGATAAGTTGAATTATTATTAAATGTAAATCATCATATTTGAATATAAGAATATATTTTAGAAGTTTCAAGTACCTACCCGCGAATAATATTTTTTAATTACAGCAAAATAACTAAAATCGTTATTCTTGGTTATATGTAATTTTATCGAAATTTGAACTTTAAATAACTATACAAAAAAACTGTGTTTATACTTTTTTTGGTAACTCTTTAGTAGCTTAGCTCTGTAGTCTTCAGTATAACCTAATTACAAAAGTAAATTCGAAATAGCTACAACTTCTAAAAGTAATAGTTTCGAAAAAGCAATTTTTGTATCATAATTTTAACCATGAAAAACAAGTGTTAAAAAAAAATTAAAATAATAGGTGGGGCAGTAAAGTATATTTGTTTGTTTCCATACTATGTCTTATGTAGCACCTCAAAACGAATACAAACAGTATGTATATAATAATCACTTTTGTTTAGAAAAATCCACCAGAAAGTAGGAAATATGGATGTCAAAAATACAACAGTGGCGCAATCTGTATAGAAAAAAATAAACTAAATAATAAAAAGTTGTTGTTGCAGATTAAAATAATAATAGTTGCTATTGGTTAATCGGGCATGTTTGTTGATTTGAGTTATTATTTTTCGTGAATTACGAGTACGCCAATTACGAGCATAGTTTGTGCTTATTTTTTGATTATTCTTATGAGTTAAATTTCGGGTAAGTGGCTAATTCATCATCATGCCAAGAGCGCCAAGAGCATACATTGGCAGAAGAACTGCCAATGCTACTCGAATGTATAACAGAATGTATAACACAACAGAACGTTCTCAAACACTTGCACAGGAGCAACGTAACGCTTTGAGTATGAAATCAGCTTTTAATTATCAATCCGAGATTGATTATTTAAATATTAAAGCGCTTCAAATAGGACCAATGACGATATTATGTCCCAAGTGCCATGCAAAAAAATGGAAAGATAAAACCAATGGACTTTGCTGCGCTGACGGTAAAGTTGTTTTACAACAATTTGAGGATCATACAGAATTAATTAAAAGTTTAATTGATAATTCTCACCCTCTATCTAAACATTTCTTTGATAATTCTAGACGGTATAATATTCTGTTTCAAATGACATCGTTTGAATCAAACGAAATAGCTGAAGGGAACTTCATGCCCACTTTTAAAAATTCAGGGTCAAGTGCATCATTTAATAGGTAGTTTATTAGTTTATTACCCGAAATTGGAAATCATTTTCATCAAATTTAATGTAATGTTTAATATGTAATAATATTTATTATTTTTAATGGAATATTAAATTGTTAATTAAATATTAATAATTATACCAACCATTTCTTTGAAATTTTCTTCTGAAAGTAAAGTTTTTGGTTAATTAATTATGCAGAGAGTCTTGATTCTTATCTTACCTCTAGTTTGTGATATTATTTATTTTAGCAATTTTCTGAGGTAGAAGTAGGTATAAAATATCTGATTATATTGATATAACAAAAACCCACAAATATTACATTTGAAAAAAATGACCCACATTGACGTAAAAGTGACATACTTCTGCCAAATTTGGGCTTTAGTTTATTGAGATATATGCATTTCTAGTTTTTATGAGGGGGTGTAGTGCTAACGCAAAAAATGTTGTTAAACTATTCTGCTCATATATACTTTAAACAGTAAATTGCCATGTTCTTCATTTCTTATATTAAAAAAAAATGTTTGTCAACGATAGAAAAAATCATAAATACTACTTTGCTGAAAGTTGACACTAATATTGAATTATTTATTTAATTTTTGTCCAATAGTAGGTATAGTACTTCTACGGTATTCGGTAGGTAGTGTTTAATAATTTGTCGATGAAGTTTATTAATCAAGTATGTACTTAGAAATCATATTAC
The DNA here is from genome assembly GCF_001856785.1 of Myzus persicae. Lineage (NCBI taxonomy): Eukaryota > Metazoa > Arthropoda > Insecta > Hemiptera > Aphididae > Myzus > Myzus persicae. Next base: position 7,278 of record NW_019101569.1, read on the forward strand.
CCTATAAATAAAACAAAAATTGCCTCTAATGTGTAAATAATCACAAAACATGTTAGATAAACTTCTAATATGTTTAATAAACATTGAAAGATTTTAGATACCAAATAATGAATTAATCACAGCATAATGTTTAACTTGGATGAAGAGGGCATCATAGAACAAACTACGGGCGTACTTGGCAGCTCAGCACGAGTCTAACCTCCGGCATCTCAGCCTATCGGCTAAGATCAAATGTAACCTAGCCCCTAATAGCATCAAGCCCTGGATTACCCGGACTTGACACCAGATTTAGTTCTGAAGAAGGGCCCAAACATTTAACGCGATTGTCACCAGAATCAAGAAGGCGGCGTCCACTAAGTTTGAGGTTCTCTCCGAGAATCAAGTCGTGGGCAACCAGGGCTTGAGACCGGATTTAGTTCTGAAGAAGGGCCCAAACATCTATAGCGTAGGCGTCACCGTGCCGTTTGACAACCAGATCGCTGCCTTCGAGGTGGCGGCAGCAGAGAAGAGGGCAAAATATGAGCAATATCGGGCGTACTTGGTGGCTCAGCACGGGTGTGATCAAACCTAACCTAACCTCCTCGAGAATCAAGCCTTGGGTAACCAGGGCTTGAGACCGGATTTGGTTCTGAAGAAAGGCCCAAACATCTTTTACGGACGTCTCGGGTGAAGTCATTGTTCACCCCTTCATCGTTGGCTCCCTCGGCTCATGGGACCCGGCCAATGATGTGCTTCTAAGGAAGTTATGCAGCCGTTCCTATGCCAAGAACTTGGGGCTGGCATCGCACGATCTCCTTCCACGACTAAATACAAATAATAATTTATTCGTTTATATTAATTGTTGTATTCTACTACTTTTTTCAAACAATACGACACGTTCTGCAAAGATATAATAAAATAGCTCTAGTTGTGGACTGTGGTCACCACTCATCAATATAATAGAACAAAACTTTTTTTTACTGTTCGAAAATGTTCTAAAGTAGTATATTATAAGTACTTGACTCGAGTTAATAAAATCATAGTGTAGGTACGTAGAATCTCCCAAAAAAAACCATTAACTATTTCGTGTTTCCAAAATCACGAGAATTTGAGATTCTCTAATTTTAATTTTGAATGTTTAAAAAATTCAGTCTTTAAAAATTTGAACATTTGGTTTTCCATGATAATGAATAACCTAAGTCTACAGATTTACGTACATCTGAAATCTCAAATGAACAATTTCCAAAAAAATCCAAAATTCCAAAACTTCAAATTTCAAAATTCAAAAATTATTCAGAAAATTTTTCCAAATTCAAATTTGAAGATTGAATTCTTCCAGTTAATAGTATTATTGTTTAATATGTGGGCCGTTCCCGGTGGGACTGCAATACCGGGTCAACCCGCGGTGGAGCAGGAGCAAGCATCAAAGTCTCCACCAAATTTGAAAAAATTAGTTTAACATTTGAACCTTTCAATGAAAGATGTATCAGATGTTAAGCTGATAAGAACAGATTTTAATTTAAAAATATTTAAAAGAGTATACAGTAATGGCAGTTAAAATAGACATGGGGGGTACATATAAATTGGGGGATAAAAGAAATATAATGGTATAAATACACAAAAAATAAATAGATAAAAAAAAAAAAAATAAATAAATAAAATAATTTTAAAGGTATAATTGAAAAAAATAGTCGGGCAGGCTTAAGGCCTGACCTGACGCACCCCTGAGAGGTGCTCAATATATACATTTCGGGTAGCCGCGACCGTGTCGCTTACGCACAGCTTGCGCATTAGGGTGGCATAGGACCGGCTACAGAGGACCCTCATAAAGGCGTCGTTGGACGGGTCCCAAGATCCTAGGGCGCCGACAATGAATGGCACAACCGTAGCCTCGCACCCATGTAGTGTTGCCAACTCGTCCTGAAGTTGCTCGTACTTGCTTTTTTTCGCCGCCGCCGCTGCCTCAAAGGCGGCCAGCCGGTTGTCAAAAGGCACGGTGACATCCACGACGAAGATTTTTGGGCCCTTCTTAAGAACGAGATCCGGTCTCAGGCCCTGGTTGCCCAGGACCTAATTCTCGGAGAGGACCTCAAACTTCGTGGATGCCGCCTTCTTGATCCTGGCGACTATGGCTACTATGGCGTTGTGCCTCGCCATGTAGAGCGCGGTGTACCGCATGCAGCGGTCGACGACGTGAGATAGGCTTTCATTTATGTACCCACATCGTCTACACCTACGGTCACAGGCTCGCCACAACGAGGAGCCATACAACGGCACGAGGTTTAGCCTGGCGCGATGCACAAAGCGCCAGTCGGCGAACCTCGTGAAGTCGCCATCCCTCAAGAAGTGGGAGGAAGCAGCGTGGGCGGCCACGCACTCTACGGCTCTACCTTGATCCGGTTTCGCGATCAAGGCGTCGCTTCGTTTGAGCCGCAGAGTGTCGCGTACGGTTCTCATGACCGCCCGCCTGTGCTTACCTCCCAGCACCGTGCCTTCGTGTGTGATGGAGGGGGCACCATCCAGCGACCACTTGACACCAAGCCGCTTGGAGGCGTTCCGCGCCCTCGACCACACACCAGCGACTCCCGTGCCCCGGACCTCCCGGAACACGCCTTCCTCCTCGCCTGATAGATAGGAGCCGACCTCGTGGATGGAGGGGTCCTTGCTGATCCTCCGCCTGGTGACCTCCTGCACGTGCTCAGCAGCATCACCGGCTACCCTCACGTCCGGGGAAGTGATCAGCTTGAACCCACTATCCACAGCAGCGATGTCGGAGTCCTCGGCAAGGAGTCGGATCCCGCAGCAGCCTCGCTTGGTGGACCCGTACAGGTACTCCCCCGACGCCTCATGCGGCAAGTATAGAGTCGCCTTGATTTCAGGCCGCAGGATCCTGTCTACCCTAGCCCAATCCGTCTTTGAGAATGTCCCCAACCGTTGTAAATGGATGGTCGAGGGGTAAAAAAAGGTTTTGAGCGCATCGATCCGCTGCCAGGGCGCGAGTTTGCTCCTGGCAATACGCAGACCGATGGCAATAATCTCCGCTAGGGTGGACAGAGGTGGGACGACGTTGAATCCGACCTGGGCGCCGAGGAAGGTGGCCGCTTCACTCTCGGCAAGCGGACGAAGGGGGGAACCCCGCAGCAGAAATTGCGTGTCCCGGACACCCACCGGACACCGACCCGACAAATGGAGCGACGCACACTTTGCCGCATTCAGCCGGAGCCCAAGCATCTCCAGGCCGTCATGCGCTGCGTCGATGGATGCCTGGAGCTCCCCCGGAGAGTCGGCTATCAGGCACAGGTCGTCGGCGAAGGCGAGTACCCGGTGGTCGGCAGATTGGCCCAGCAGAAGCGCTACCACCGGGTCGATGGCCATGATGAACAGGAGACCACTCAGCGGGCACCCCTGCTTGATACCCGACCTCACCGGGATATCGTTTGTCAGCTCTCCTGCCACGCTCACCGCTGACGTCGCTCCCGTGTAAATGTCGCGGGCGGCCAGAAGGAAGTCCTCTCCGGCCCCGCTCCTATGGATTGCAGCCTCCAGAGCGGGGTGCGGAATCGCGCCGAATGCGTTCGACACGTCCAGCCAGGCCACTCACTTGTCCGCCGCGTGGGTCCTGGCCTTCTCGAGCACCCTGTTGAGGGTGTGGACGTGTTCGAACGCGCCATCTGCTGGCAGGAATCCCTTCTGGCAGGGGCTGAGGACCTTGTTTGACAGAAGCCACTCCGTCAGCCGACCGGCGACACATCCCACATACAGCTTATACAGAGTCCGTCTGAGTGAGATGGGCCGCCAGTTGTTGAGGTCCTCCTTCGCTCCCTTTTTGTAAATGAGCACCGTCACTGCCTTCTTCCATGCGGGTGGTACCATTTTGTAGCGGAGGCATACGTTGATGACCTCCGTTAGGACCGTGCACTCAGGGTCGAGTTTTTTCCAGTGCCGATAGGTGAACCCGTCGTCTCCAGGCGCCGTGTTCTCGAATTTACCGAGACGTTTGGAGACATCGGCGCACTGGAGCACGGCCGTCCACCCTAGGAAATATATCAGTATTGCATGTGGACGGTGCCCAGACGTCCCGGAAGTGGTCCTCGACGTCTTGAACCGCGACATCACATGATTGCCCCTCACCCGACAGGATGAGACACACTGCTCGCCGCCTGTTACGCTTGTACAGGGACTGGATTCCCTTGGCGTCAGTAGGGTCAATCGCAGTCCTGTTGCCGGAGGCTCCTGCCCCCGGTCTCCCGGGCAGCTTAACAATGACGGCAGCTTCGGCGGTCATCTCGTCGACGAGGGCGACAAACCTCAACCACACCTCCTCAGAGCACGGTTCCCTATTGAGGACCGCGAAACCTTCCCGGAACTCATGTAGGGGTGTGGTGTCGTCTGGCCTGAGGATTTGCGCCCCCTCGTCGACGCCAACATTTTCATCGTCCAGTTCGGGCAGAGGGACACCCAGCATGTCGTCGTCCTCGGCCGCCACGCCGCTCGAGGAGGAGCTATCGCTAGCAGGCGGTGATGGATCACGCGGCCGCCAGAGCTCCGGGCTCGCCACGACGATGTTGTACCCCTCGTTCCGTGGCGATTCGCGGCGGGGCAGCACTGGAGGCAGCAACGGGAGAGACAGTCTGTCCCCGGCCCCGCGCGGCCTCACCGGCGTGGCCCGCCTGGTCGATGTGGGCCGCATGCTGGGTCTTGGCAGGGGTGGGCCGCCTGTGTCCGGCGGTCTTGTACCAGCCGGTATCCTTGGCGCACCTCCTGTTGATGTTGAGGCTGGACCGCCTGTGTCCGGTGGTCTGTTACCGACCGGTATCCTTGGCTCAGCTCTCGTGTGCGGGACCGAGCCGCCTGTGTCCGGCGGTCTGTTACCAGCCAGTATCCTTGGCACGTCATCCATCGCTTCCACCATTTCTTCCGCAGGAACGCGGGCGTCGCCCCCTCGCACTGGGCGCACGGCGGGGTGAGATCGCGTTCTCTGCCGCGTCGCAGGTGCTGGTAGCGGGACCTCTGCAGCTTCCAGGGCATCTCGTCTCCGGTGACTTTGAACGTGGTTAGTAAGGCCTTGCTTGCTCGGGAACGACTCGGTACAGCCGTCCACCGTGCAAAGGAACCTTTCAACCACGCCCTCGTCCTCTTCGATCGCGTACCGGCACTTGTGCGCGCCCGGACGCACCCCGAGGGTGATTTCGCACCCCACAAACCTCACCACCGTGGAGTCCACGCCATCGTGCATGTCCCTGATGTGCCGAGCGACGGACTGCTTTGCGCTCGTCCACACTTTCACTCGAAAGCGGGCAGAGCAGCCAGTGCACGGACACTTAACGGTCGCGGGCATCGGAAACCAGATGGTGAGGCATCGGCCCTCGAACTTGGGCTGTCTGCGCTGTGCGGGTGGACGGGCATCGTCATCCGTAGTGCTAACACAGTCGGACACGGAGTCGCTATCCGACTGGTCTCGGTCTAGCGGCGGCACCACGGAGACTCGATTAGATGGGCCGGCCACCTGGCTGCTGCCAGTGTGGGCGGCCATAGTGGTTGACACAAAAGAAAAAAAACCGTAAAACACTCACGTGAATTCGACCAGACTGCTCCAAAAGGTGGCGTTCAGCTGGACGAAGTATAATTCACAGGGACATGGAGTGGTGACCAGACTGCTCCAAAATCAACAACGGTCGTGCGGACAATCCACAGTTGCAGGGAGCGGAAACCAGAGCGTGAGTACACGATTGATGAGCGTGGGCTACTGACGACTAACTGGCGCATCGTCTTCCCCGGAGCTACCACAGTCGGACATAGAATCGCTATCCGACTCGACACAGTCTAGTGGCGGCACCGGGTCAGAACGGGTGGATGGGCCGGCCCCCTGGCTTCCACCAGAGAGGGCGGCCATATGACCCGACCCACGGGGCGCACCTGCGACGCACCAGGTACGCCGGAACGACGGAAATAAAAATTTTCAAAAACTCACGTGGCACACAGATGACCAGACTGCTCCAAGAGGCGGCGTTCAGCTGGTCGAAAACAAATCACAAGACACGGAGAAGACCAGACAGCTCCAATAGACGGCGATCAGCTGGTCGATTTAGAACTCACAAGACTAGACACTGAACAGCTGTGCCAATATGCGGACACCAGCCGGTCGCTTCGCGAAAAAACTCACAAGTTCCAGCGGCTCTAAAACGTGGCGGACCGCTGGACGACGAGAAAAAAAACGCATTTTTAACCGCACAATTATAACTCCTATAGTGGCGCGAGTCTGATCTGTTCGATGTATGAGGTCTTTTCAGACCTCAGCGGCAGAAGCAAGCCTCTGTTGGTCCACCCAGACTTACAACAACACCGGGACCGGGCTTAAACCCGAACCCGGTGATGAGGTTTGCGCACGGAGTTTATAAAAAAAAAGGTTAACACGGAGAAAAGAATGAACACGTTGGAAAAAACTCACAACAAAAAATTCACTAACAAATGAGACGATCCACTCGACCCACCTTACACCACAAAAACCCACACCGGTATATACGTGGGGGGCGAATGTCGAGTGGCGACGTCTCGAGGGACGAGTGGACTAAATGGTTCTCGCCTTCAGTCGGATAGCCAGCGGATCACTTTTTGATGCACGTTGCAACGGTTGGGTCGGGAGCAGCTCACTGAACACCCCAAGGAACGATATATGCCCTAACCAGAGTCCACCAGAGGTATATTAAAAAATATTTATGGTGGCTAACAAAATATGGGGGTAAACAAAGGTGGGGGGATACATAATTGTTGAGGGATACATGGATAATGAGATAATCAGCATGAAAAAAGCAAGACCATCAGGATGCTACTACAATATAAAATAAAATTAATTTAAACCTAGACAATTTTTAAATTAAGATTCCGGCTCAGCCATGTCTTGCTCGAACTCCGGTTATGTGCTCGGTGAAGACATCCCTGGAGTATCCGATGACTTCACTGACGCATAGTTTCCGCATGAGCTTGGCGTATGATCTGCTGCATAACTGCCTCAGCAGCACGTCGTTGGCCGGATCCCACGAACCCAGGGAGCCTACGATAAATGGGAAGACTGTGACCTCCCCAGGGTGCTCGGTGGCGATCTCCTTCCTGAGGTCCTCGTACTTGGCCTTCTTTTCAGCAACAGCGTCCTCAAAAGCCTTCATCCTGTTATCGAAGGGTACCGTGGCGTCGATAACCAGGGTGGTGGTGCCCCTTCTGAGGATAAGGTCAGGCCTGGGGCGTTGAGCGCCAACCGCCTGGTTTTCAGATACTACCTCAAATTTCCATGCAGCTGCCTTTTTCAGCCGCGACACGAGGGAGTTATGCCAGGCCATGTAGAGGCTGGTGTACCTCATACAATGATTGACGACGTGGGCGAGGCTTTCTGTTGTGTGCCCACAACGTCTACATCGGCGGTGACCAGTTCTCCATGAGGACGACCCATTGAGCGGTACCAGGTTGAGTCTTGCTCTGTGGACGAATCTTTAGTCAGCTAATCTGCAGAATTCGCCCTTCTTGACAAAGTGGCACGAGGTGGGATGGGCAGCTACACATACCACCGCCCGGCCCTGGTCCGGTTTCTTAATTAGGGCTTGACCCCTCACGGCTCTGAAATGGTCCCGGATAGTCCGCGTCACCTCCCTCCTGTTTTTCACGCATCGTGGTGCCTTGGTGGGTGAGAGTGGGGGGTCCGTCCAATGTCCAGGTTGCGGAAACCCTCACGGAGGCGTTGCGGGCCCTTGACCACACGCTGGCCACGCCGCTTCCCCGGTTTTCAGCGAACGGGCCTACGTTCGACCCGGATAGGTATTCGCTCAGCTCTGAGTTCGTGGGAGGCCTCCCGATCCTCCTCCGAGAAGTATTCCTAATAAGATCGTCAGCGTCTCTGACAACTCTACCATCGGGGAAAGTTAACAGCTTGAACGCACTGTCGATGGCAGTGATGTCAGAGTCCTCTGCTAATAGAGGTATGCCACAGCAACCATGCAACGTAGATCCATATAGGTATTCGTTCGAGGCTTCCTGGGGAAGGTTAAGAGTTGCCTTGATCTCTGGCCTCAATATGCTGTCCATCTTTTTCCAGTCCGTTTTTTCAAACGTCCCCATGGGCTGGAGGTGGACCGCAGAGGGGAAAAAAAGTTTTGAGCGCGTCAAGTCTTTACCATGGAGCAAGCTTGCTCCTGGCGATTTTAAGGCCCAGCTCAGTGATGTCTGCGAGCGTGGACTTGTGATGGATCACGTGGAAACCCACATGAACGCTAAGGAACGCGGTCGCGTCACCTTCAGCCAGTGGCTTCATCTGGGCCCCTATGATTGTGAAGACAGCATCTTGCACAACAACGGGTGGTCGCCCCGAGAGGTGGAGGGAGCCACACTTGCTGGCATTGATTTTGAGGCCGAAGCGCTCCAGACCTACTACCGCTTCATCGATCTTCAACTGGAGAGCCGGGGGGCACTGTCGGCGAGGAGACATATGTCATCGGCGAAAGCTAGGACCCTGTGGTCGGTATCCAACCCCAGATCTACAACATGGACATATAAATATTAAATAGGTATATATATCTATTTATATATTTATATATATGATTTGCACTTTGCAGTTAGGCTCTGAAATTATACATATTTTACCTTTTTATTCTTTATTATTATTGAAAATAATAATTTTGGGTGGCATTTTTTATTCGACTGACAGTTCCATTTAAAATTAAAATTAAAAGATGTTAGTCCGTTAAGGTCATCCATTTGCATGTATATAAATGCTCAAATTGATAAGAAACAAAAATTAAATTGCTGTTTCTTACCACCTTATACTTGTTTTTACTTATATTTCTTTTTAAGCAAAAACAATTTTTTTTTTAATTTAATATAACATAATACATTATTTATACAATTTTTATGAATATTTATCTCTTTTAAGCAAGCTTGTGATAGAGATAGAGAGTAAAACAATGTTTATTATTCTAAAACAAACAAATAAGAAAAACTATAGATATGTACATTCAAATAGTTATAAAACAAAAAGATATTATTGATTAAAAATTGAAAACAATATATATTTCTGCAAAGGTGAGACATGATGTTCTAATGGTTGGATACATATCCCTGCCTAAGTATAAAATACATATTGACAGAGATTGATACAGCATATACTTGTATAACTTATAGTTTAAATAAATGCAAGTCTAGAGGACCCTGCACCCTCTAGAGAATTGTCAGTCTTAACTCTTAAGCTTTTAGAGCTGTCTAGTTCTAGTAATAATTATATACCAACAACATAAAACTCTTTTTGCTTTATATAACTTATGAGTATCCCTTTCAAGCTGTACAACATGAACTTAGTAATAATAAAATAAAATAAACTTAAATTCAAGCATACATAAATAAAATATATATAAAACCTAATATTAAAATAAAATAAAATCAACAAACATTAGTTAGGTTCATATAAATAAAAAAAAAAAACAAATGTCCAAGCTAATAACTTCAAAAAGATGTAAAAAAACAATCTAGCTGTTAAGTTAGTATAAATAAGAAAACAATTTTAGTCAACAAAACCAAAAAAAAAATATTTAAATAACTAACATAAGTTAAGTTCAAACAAAATCAGCAAATCAATTTAAAAAAAATACATATATTATGTAACTAACTTAGTTTAAGTTAAGTTAGCATAAGTAAAAAAAAAAAAATGTCTAATTAGCTAAGTGTAATATGTAAAAAAAAAAGAACTCATGATATTTAAAATTAATCAAAATTGAAATTGTATAGCAATCATAACAACACCCAATAGGGAACACAAACATCAATATAAGAACATAAACAATAAGAAATACACAGTATAGTATATTCCTATGTAAGGAGACATAATTTTTTAATTTTTTTCTATCATCCTTTATAGATTGTATAAGCAAACAAATGATATATGCCCAATTCAAATTATATTCAAACTTTATTTCAATTTTTTTAAAAATATTTTTTCTCTTCTCTATTTCATTGCTGTCACTCTAGCCTACGAGAGGTGTTGTGAACAAAAATGTACAGGGTGGATGTAATGATAATATGCTCACACATCATTATAACAATTCTTTAAAATGTAACAAATACATAAATAACGGCCAGACTGTCGCACATAGAAATCGGAAATCTACAGACCCCAATAAATCATTGACACAGACAAAATAATCTATAATTATTATATTACTATTATTATATTACACGACCAGGGATTAAGAAATCGACACGTACCTATGTTTGCAACTGTAAAGCGTAGGGCGTGTGGCTTTGTTACATGCCGCCAGAGAAAAGGTATGGTAAAAAAGGTCCTTGCCACAAAAGAGAAATCGGATGTACAAAACAACCACTTGATGAAGCCGCCTATCACTCTCTGGTCGGTAAAACCGGATCGTCCCTTTGACAGTGCATGAGCACCTCTCTCCAACTCAACAACCTGTCATGAGTGCATGTGCACCACCAAACAGATTAACAACCTCTCTATACCTAATTCTACGAGCGACAACTGGACTCCTTTTGAGGAGCAATAATCAGTGCATTTTATTATTTTGATTCAAATAATTAATTTGTGTTACCTAAAACTCCTACAGCAAAACCCAGAGACAGCTGCGAATCAGGTGAGACATATTATAATATAAAATATATTATTATTGACTGCATTATATTAGATTATATGCACATACCTTTACATTTGAATTGTACAGTGTATTTGATCAATGGTCAATCAATGGTCTCGCATACGTGGTCCATGGCATCTCTGCCAACACGACCATCAGGCGAAGTTAGCAATTAAAAGGCACTGTCAATTGCTGAGATATCGGAGTCCTCCGCCAGAAGGATAATGCCACAGCATCCTTGCAGAGAGGATCTGTATAAGTACTCGCTCGACGCCTCTGGTGGGATATTGAGGGTCGATTTTATTTTCTATAACTTCGGCAATATTTTGATAGTTGTGGCTTCCCTTAATTCGCTTACATCCAAGGACATATGAATGCCAGACATATGTTTCTTCATCAATAAAGTGACAGGTCATTCCTAGAAATAAATCAAAATAACATATTAAGTAATTTAAAAAATAAACTACATAAATGGTCTTACTAGTTATTACAAAAAAATATTTATATAAATCAATCAATAAAAATATTTGCATTTAAATTTAACATTATCAGCCCACCAATCCGAATACTCAAATTGCCGAATATGCAGACGACAAAGTCATATTCTTCTCTCACACCGACCTGGGCATAGTTTCAACCTCTCTCCAAAACCACCTAAATGACTTATCATACTGGTACTCTCACTGGCGTGTCAAAATAAACGGAAGTAAATCTGTTCACACTACCTTTGCCCTCCGCACAGCCAACCTCCTGCAGTGCAAATAAAAAACAAACCAATACCAAACTCCGATATAGCTAAATATCTAGGTCTAATTTTCGATAAACGCCTAACGTANTTCATTAAATAGCATGAATCAGTATTTTAATGATGATGTTATTGGTATTTATAAAGATTTATCATTGTTTTAAAAAAGGAGAATTATCGAAATAAAAAAATAATCGCAACTCAATGCCAGAGAACTCATTTGAAAAATTATGTGCTGTGTATCATAAATTTTTAGATCGTGATTTATTAACAAAAGAATATCTGCATTTCTGCCTTATATATGATAAGTTTGAAAACACTAAATTATTACCAACAAATCTACACGCAGTAGCTAGTTCTTCTTCTACTTCAGATACGGAAGATGAATACGAAAATAATGAAAATCTTGATGAAATATTTGACTTCCATAAAAGAAGAGTATTGAATCCATATAACACGGATAGTATGAAGACAGTGTTCAAAACATTTCAGGATAGTCGGTTATCTGGTATTTTTCCAACATTAAACACCAGTCTACTCGTAGCATTAACTCTTCCAGTAACTAGTGCATCTACAGAAAGATCATTTTCTAAATAAAAATTAGTGAAAACCAGACTTTGAACAACAATGTCACAGGAGAGACTGGAAGATCTTATTATGATTAGCTGTGAACGAGATATTGAAGTGCAGCATGAAGATATCTTAAAAAATTTTGCACAGCAAAGTACTGTATTAACCAAATATTTATAATATTATAAAATCAAAAGTATTTATATTTTACTTTAATAATAACTGATAAATAAGTATATCATATTTTAATATTTTATAAAAATATGCTACAAATAAATAATAAAAAAATATGTATTTATTAGTTTTATATTAATCTTTGGCAAGAAATATTTTTGTAGCTGTATAGTATTATCAAAATATATAATTTATCATATAATATATATGTATAATGGCAATCATTAAATAGTTTTGCTTAAATACTTAAGGAACGCTATCTTAAAAATATTGAAAGTTTATGGCAATTGATGATTGGACAAATCACATGATTAATAGGCGGAGAGGAGGGGGGTCAAAAATTGTTTTTCAACACTGAGCAACACCTGAAAAATTGTATGTAGCCGCCACTGTTTATTATATTGTATAAAGTATAATGTATGTAAAATACTAAAATATATATTGTGTACTATCACAGTATCACTTAATAAATTAAAAAATTGATTATGATAACACTTATCGGTATAAATTCGGCTTTAATACGTTTCGTCTAAAATACTTTCGGCTGTAATATTTTTCGGCTAAAATACTGTCGGCTGTAATATTTATCGGCTAAAATACTTTTGGCTGTATTATTTATCGGCTAAAATACTTTCGGCTAAAATACGGTTCTGCTAATTTACTTAGTCCAACCAATTATTTTTCGGCTAGAATACAGATCGGCTAATATATTTTCGGCCATTATACGCGCTTCCAGAAAAACAATGATAATAATTATCAAAATAATATTATTAATGTACACGATTCCACACAAGATTGTACACAAAGAAATATCGATAAACCTTCTTGGAACTATAATCTATTCCCATATAATAAAAAACATATTTTAATAAATACGGTCCAACCCCAAGATATAATAAAAGTAACAACAATAATAATAATTCAGCAGTTATAAAACCATTGTTCTATACGCTCCAAGAATAACCATGCCGAATATGAATGTTACTTTAGAAACAAACCTAACATAGCATGTCAATTGTGTAATAAATTTGGACATTCCGCGATCACTTGTCGCTCAACTGCTAACAACGAATCAAAAAAACTTAATACAGAGCTTAACTCATCTGATAGTTACACACCTTTAAGTACAGAAATATCGATACAAAATAATAAATAAAATTGACTGTACCACCGATGCTCTTTATATTGAAGCTCAATTTAATAATATTACATTACCAATAACAATTGACACGGGGGCAAACATATGTTGTATTAGACAAGAACTACCCAGCGACTATACAGTAACGCCGAGTAAACTACAATTATTGGGGGCGGATAATAAACCACTAAGCGTGGCAGGTATAACCAATATTAAAATAAAAATCAACAATAACAACTTCAACTTTGACGCTAACGTAGTAAAAGAATTAAGTAGCGCTATCATACTTGGAAACAATTTTTTGATAAAAAAAAATGCCTTAATTGATTTTAAATACAATAACATAATTTTAAATAATGAAATAAATATTCAACTAAAAATGAACAATATAAATACACTAAATTGTATAAATAACACCAATAATATCATAGAATTAAAAGGTAGCATATTTAATAGCCCTAACAACTTTGCTATTACCCACTGTATATCTGCAGATCTCAAAATGAATAAGGGAATAACAAATTTAATATCCAAAGTATACGGTGATACCAAACTTCAACTTGCATTACAAGATATAAATGTGGGGGACACCATACCGATAATCAATAACCATAAAACTATATTTCACTTAATAACAAAAAAGTCACACTATCACAAGCCCAAATATAAGGATCTAAAAACTTCAATTCGTAACCTAAAGCTTGAAGCTATAAAACTTAACATTTCAAAAATTGCAATACCCACCATATGTTCAGGGTTAGACAAATTCAATTGTTCTACACTAAAACAATTAATATACTCAGAGTTTCAAAATACTAACATTGAAATACACGTGTACTATAAAGACGAACAAAGCATAACACAAAATTGGGAATCAAAAGCACACTAACATAATAAATAATATTCATACATTTTTTAATGATAAAGATAATAACGATAAAAAGAAGAAAAACAATAAAGAAACAAAAATAAACGACAGTTCATAGCCTAAAAAATAAAAATCAAGCCTATAATATATTTTTTATAATCAAATCAGGACGAACTTAAAAAAAATTAAAAACGTTAGTAAAAACACAAAAAAATTAATATATATAAAATACAAATAACCTCAATAGAAAATCATACATAACGAAATAAAGAAGTAATAACCCCCTCCCCCAACCCCAACATACCAATCTGCATAAAAAAAAACACATTTAGTAAAAAGTCAAACAAACCAACATTCTAAAAAATGTTAAAAAAAGAAACATTAAGTCTATAATACACAAATCACTCAATACAAGTGAAATAAACCAATAAAACCAATAAACAACAAAAATACTTATCCTGACAAATACCCAAATTACTTTACAAAAAAACAATTATCAATACCAACTCTTAGATGATTCTCAGTATAGAAGATAAAATATGAAAATGTATAATACAAATCAGGGACGGAAACCGGTTTTATGAAAACCGGTTAAAACCGGTTAATATTGGGTTTTGATGATTTATCTTAACCGTAACCAGAGCGGGAGCAATAAAACAAGAGAGCGGTTTTCAAGTCCGAGATTGAAACCCGTGGTTATTTGAACGGTAACCAAAACCGAAACCGTTTTTTTTACTTAGTGGTTAACCGGTTTTTTAAATTAAATGATTTCTGATACTATTATGTTATTTAATATTTTAGAAATATCCGAACATAAAACATTAAAACGAGAGTCGATATTCTGTGAATATAACGGTTAAACTATACAATTCTCTGTAGATATAATAAATATAAATTGAATTCCACTTATATTTTGTTATATAAGTTTATTATACTATTAGGTAGGTAAATATTATATATTATATACCTAGACACCTAGTAATTAGTATATATTGCTATATATTTTTTCGTGTTTTGTGAACACCGTCTGTTATGCACTTATGCTGGTATTGATCAATAGATTAAGATTTTGAATTTCTCAGAATATTTGATAGGTACCTATCTAATTGATTTAGTGATTAGTTTAAGTTTATCAATACTGGTTACTTATTAATTCTTAGTTATTAGTTATTAGTTATTAATAAATAATATACCTAGTGTCCGACGTAGTCGCAATAACTTGTTATTGGAAAAAAATATACGTACAAATTAATAATAGACCGTATATAGTCGTAATGACTAATGTCGTATATTAATTCATTTAAGTTATTGGTATTTGTGATTTTCTATCAATAATATAAGCCATAAGGTTTTCGATGAGTATTGAAAGTTATAGCTATTTATAACTTAAATAATTAAATGTTGATACTATTATCATTGCAGTTTATTAGCTTAATAATTTTCGGTATAACGATTTGTGATAATGTGATTTCGTATTTTCATGGTGTTTATTTGAAATACACCAGTGCGTACTGTCAATTCGCGTTAAGTTGTCGTGCGAATGTCAAGTAGGTAACTAAATTATTATTAAAATATTTTGTTAAAACGTTAAACGGTAATATGGGCAAGCGGAATCCAGTTGAAAAGTTATATTTTAAATTCGATAACGATTCTAACAAATCAAAATGTTTAATTGAAGGCTGCCCTACTTATCTTACTGGGAGGCATGCATCGAACCTCGAGAGACATTTACAAAAAATTCACATATTTAACATTTAATATATTGTTTAATGTTTATAAAGGTTATTATTTTATAATTGTATTTGAATGAAACTTTATCAAAAAGTTAAAAGTAATAAACTAGAAAGCCTTAAGTAACAAATTACAATTGCCTAGTGTCTTAATGAAATGTCAAGTCTAATCGTTATTGGTTTGTAAATAATAAGTTTAAGGCTATTTAAGTTTTAGTTATAACATAACTTTATAAGGCTTAAGTTTTTTCTAGATATTTTAAATTCTTTGTATCCAGGAGAAAAAATTGTGAATAAACGTTATTCAATTATGAACCTAAATTAAAAGGGTGTTGCATTAAAAATTCAAAAAAAAAACTTAATTTTTTTTTTACCTATATATGAGCGGTTAACCGAAGACCAAAACCTTTGTAAAAGAAAACCGGTTTTAAAAACCGACACCAAAACCTACAACTTTTATTTTGAGTATTAAAACCGGGGAGCAAAACCTTAAATATAAAAAACCGGTTTTAAAAACCAAAACCGAAACCGCCAAACTTTTTTTTGGTTTCCGTCCCTG
>NW_019101569.1:24208-79205 GCF_001856785.1 Myzus persicae
CCTTCATAACCACACAAACCCTCATATTAAAAAATTACTATCCATCTCCATCCCTGGAAATCCCCCTAGAAGACTCAAGCGCCAATGGCCTCGAGATCTTATAAATTAAAATCATAAATCATAAAATCATAAAATCATAAATAAATTGTAAATTCATGCCAAAGTGCCTTCGCTGGTTGGTTCTTCCCTCAAGATTTTCAAGCCATTAATTATAATTTTAAAAAAACCATAATTTATGCTTATTGTACTTTTTTTTTATGTACAGATTGTATAATTTCTAGATTAAAAATAAAAAAATAAAAAAAAAATTTAACATTATTATAATAGATCAATATCAAAATATAATTAAAAAAATAGTTATGCTGGCTTACTTATAATTATAAATTATAAAACCAATGATATTATGTTTATAGTATAACTAAAAAATATGGAATTGAATCATATTGAACCTTATCATTTATTATTTAATATTATGTATTACATCAAGATAGAATTTTAACTAACCTATTGGCATATTATGAATATTTCTCTGTATTAATATAAAATGTTGATCATTTTTTAATATAATAATACAAGATTTTTATTTTATTTTTATTTAAACTATAACATTAATACTTTTAAATATTTTATATAATCATTAATTTGTTGATATTTAAATATTTATACATTTTGGAAGTATTAAAATAAATGACTTATAAATTGACCGAATTATATAATTTTTTTTTTTTACCTCCAAATGTCTACATTCAAACAGCTACATCTAAGTGTTTTAAATCAAGTAATTACCCAGGTAACTTCGGTTGTTTGTACTCCATGTGTTAGCTGTTGTACAAATAAAACTACTCTTTGCTATCAAATCCATCAACATAGAACGTATGTTTCATATTTGTAATCCAAATGTTTTGATAGTTGTTTTCTGTTGGGTGTCATTGTGTCATTTTATCCAGTAAGTCCAGTAATTAAACGTTTAAAAATCTGTTTATCACATGTTCTTAATGGACACATTTCGTTGACAATATAATCAAATACAAAGGACTTAACCTGAAAATAAACAAAATAACAGAAATTAATATAATTATCATTATAATAATATATTAATATTGTCATTATCAATTACTGGAACTCTAAACTTGATCTAAAAACACATAAAAAATGCACAAATAAGTGTTAAAATCACAAAACTAGCAGAGTAATTACCATTTCCTTTGTCACTGTTTTTGGACGGACATCAAACATTTTTGTTTGAACAGAATTGGAATTATTTTTACTTCTAGTTCTTGCTATCTCTATTTTAGAGAGTAAAAATGAATGTTGACTATTAAAAAAAAAAATTGAATAATTATTTTAATGTTAATGGATATGTGGCTACTTTGTATACCTTATAAAACAATTTCATACGAATAAGAAATGTATGAGTACCAACAATAAACCTATATACTTATGTTATAGTTCATAAATTATGATACTTATAAATTATTGGTGTCGTACCTACTGGATACTATGTACTGTATGACAGTATAGTCATAACTATTATAATTTATAATACACAATAACTATAAGTTAAGGTACTATGAATATTGAATACAATTAATTAACTTTGTAGGTATTCTACTTGATAAAATGTTTAATAAAAAAAAGTATGAGGGTAGACATTTCAAATTTTAATTCAGGCAAAGATAATTTATTTAAAATGCATCAATTATTAAGAGGTCTGAGGTAACATTTAGAATATTTTGTAAAACTAATATACTGTAATGTATANTAAATTATAATCTTACATTGTCTACTGTTTATTATTTTAATACATAATTCAATCATATTATATTTTTTTATTTTAATTATTGTACCACAATTGATTATGGTATCAGTTAGACAGATGTGGTATCAATAAACAATTACGTCTTATCTAGGTACTCAGCTGTTTTATCTTTAATCGTGTCTGATGGTGTGCCGTGTGGGACAAGGGTATAGGTATAACCACGGTCCACGGTTGTAGATATACAACTTAAACCGTGGCTATAACTGCGAAGACCGAGCGGAGCGAAAAAAAAAAAGGGGGGGATTTTTCGAAACTTTTTGATGATATAATCGAAACTCTTCATATTTAGACGCGGCAACACTGACTGTATCTGCTACGCATCGATCGGTCGATGTAATGCATCGATCCATTATTTAAAATTCGATCAAGCGATTTAAGCGAATAAATTTTAAAAAAAATAACTGCCAAATGTCAGTAATCAAACAGTAGTAGAAAATACATAAAGTTTACGCGGACTTAACTTTGATAGTATGATACTTTTTCTATGAGTAATGAATAATCAATAATGATAAATGAAATAGTTGTAACTTGCAGTGGTTTAGGAAAGGTTGTTCAGTTGTTGGGCAGAGGGGAGTGGAGATAGTGGCTTACTCTTATTAGTTATTGGTATTTTTAAACTAAAATAATATCAATAATCCTGGTACTATCCAGTTATTTTTAGACCTCAGACTTGAATATATTTAATATTATTACATAACTCTTAACTGTTGACGACGATCAACAAAACAATTAGATGTACGTGACGCGGCTACGGCTGTGATGTTGGTCGCGGTGAGCCGGACGTCTTGATGTGGTGGTTTGACTCACAAATAGGGTTGCCACCTTTGAAAGAAAGCAGCCCCGGAGACAGGCCGATAAGCAAAAAAAAAGGTCATCAGCTAGACGCTAGTATACACACCAGTACGTAGTATAATCTAAAATCTATAGCTTAGTTGAAGTGAAATGATAAGTAATGAAATGCAAACAAAAAAATATTTATATAATCAGTAATCACATAAATTTTCACAAAATTACAAATTATATCATAAAAATATAATTAAAAATCCCAAACAAGAAAAATTATTTAAATTTAAAATCATACTTAACATTATTTGTTGCACATTTCAATAATTTTTACCGGAAACTAATAAAAAAAAAGGCATAATAATAAAAACAAGTCTATTTAAGACTATAAATCGTAGGTTATCTTATCTTTATCTCCGACCCGGAGAAAAATTCTCTGAACCCGGAGCCCGTAGATTTATACGTAAACCCGGATTCTCCGGTGAAACTCGGAGAGGTGACAACCCTACTCACAAACCAAAACAAAAACAAAAAATGACGGTCACCGGTTGTGGTGTAGTTAAACGTTTATTGAGCACGTGAAACAGAAAAAAAATGTACAAGGTTAACCTAACTTACCGTGGTGAGGTAATACGGCGATCGGAGGCGCTGGTGTAGGTGGTTCGGCGAACGGCGTGAGAGAGCGACCCCGTCGCCGCCGGCCGGTGCTTGTCCAGCGCGACTTGTCTTAGTTGTCTTCCCGTCCCACCTAGCCTTTGCGGCGTGGAGAGAGAGTCGACGGTGTCGCGTCGTAGTCACCCGTGGTGGTGATTGATAAAGTCGTACACCGGCGGCGGTGCCTGTAATTTGTACTGGCTGCTGCCGCGTACCGTGTCTTACGTTAGCGACAATAATAATTTTAAGTACCTAATTATATGTATACGTATAATTAATTCCATACACAATTTTAAAAATAATATCGGAAAATATGATGTTAGTCACTAAGTGGTTCTCAACATTTTTTGGTTCACGGCACACTATTATACATCACAAATTTTCACGGTGCACTCACGCACTTGGCAACCACGCGTCTTTGGCAACTTCGCCGAAGACATTAGTTATCGCCACACGCCTAAATATGTACTACATTTCTCCCAGCACATCTAGTAGATCTCGCGGCAGCAGTGTATTCTTTAACGACTACGTTTTGTGAATAATCTAGATAAATTCATTTAGATGACGAAGTTTTTTATCTTAGATGGTAGTTAGATACCAATTATGTAATTTATCTAAATAATATGAAAAATACGATTGTTTTATCTAGATAAATTTATCTTACTAAATAATTTAGATATGGCACAACACTAGCCGTATTCGACATTTATGTATACGAATTCTATCATAAGTATATGTTTAATAAATTTTAAGTAGATCGGACTTAGAATGCTTTTTACCTGTTACTATATTATTATTTATAAAACAAATTAGAGGGAGGGCACTTGTCCCCAGTGCCCCCCGCAACGTCACAGGTATGGAATTAAACCGGTATCCGAGTCATAGCAAAATATTGATACAAATAAACAATCCATTCAAAGGTCGACCGATGTTTTGTAAAAAATCTATAATTTATAAGTAAAATGTACTCTAATGTATCATTAGAATTGCATTGTCATACGTTGTCCAATTAACAAAAAGATCACTACCCAGTAATTATTTTTGTATATTAATATACTATGTTATTTGGTTTAAGCATTCGACAGCACTTGGGTCTGACATCGCACGATCTCCTTCCACGACTAAATACAAATAATTATTTATTCGTTTATATTAATTGTTGTATTCTACTACTTTTTTCAAACAATACGACACGTTCTGCATAGATATAATAAAATAGCTCTAGTTGTGGACTGTGGTCACCACTCATCAATATAATAAAACAATACTTTTTTTTACTGTTCGAAAATGTTCTGAAGTAGTATATTATAAGTACTAGACTCGAGTTAATAAAATCATAGTGTAGGTACGTAAAATCTCCCAAAGAAATCCATTAACTATTTCGTGTTTCCAAAATCACGAGAATTTGAGATTCTCTAATTTTAATTTTGAATGTTTAAAATTCAGTCTTTAAAAATTTGAACATTCGGTTTTCCATGATAATGAATAACCTAAGTCATACATCTGAAATCTCAAATGAACAATTTCTCTAAAAAATCCAAAATTCCAAAACTTCATATTTAAAAATTTTCCAAAAAAATTTCAAAATTTGAATTTTCAAAATTCAGAAATTTTCCAAAAAATTTATTTTAAAATTTAAAATTGAAGTTTGAACACTTCCAGACTAATAGTATTATTGCGTGATATGTGGGCCGTTCCCGGTGGTACTGCAATACCGGGTCAACCCGCGGTGGAGCAGGAGCAAGCCCCAAAATCTCCACCAAATTTGAAAAAATTAGTTTAACATTTGAACCTTTCAATGAAAGGTGTATCAGATGTTAAGCTGATAAGAACAGATTTTAATTAAAAATTTTTATGGGGATACAAATTATGGGAGAATACAATATCATGGGNGGGGAGTGGAGATAGTGGCTTACTCTTATTAGTTATTGGTATTTTTAAACTAAAATAATATCAATAATCCTGGTACTATCCAGTTATTTTTAGACCTCAGACTTGAATTATTTAATATATTTAATATTATTACATCACTCTTATCTGTTGACGACGATCAACAAAACAATCATTAGATGTACGTGACGCGGCTACGGCTGTGATGTTGGTCGCGGTGAGCCGGTATTGATGTGGTGGTTTGACTCACAAACTAAAACAAAAAAAAAAAACAAAGAAAAACAAAAAATGACGGTCACCGGTTGTGGTGTAGTTAAACGTTTATTGAGCATGTGAAACAGGAAAAAAATGTACAAGGTTAATAAATTGTGGTGAGGTAATACGGCGATCGGAGGTGCCGGTGTAGGGGGTTCGACGATCGGCGTAAGAGAGCGACCCCGTCGCCGCCGGCCGGTGCTTGTCCAGCGCGACTTGTCTTCCCGTCCCACCTAGCCTTTGAGGCGTGGAGAGAGTTGACGGTGTCGCGTCGTAGTCACCCGTGGTGGTGATTGATAAAGTCGTAGACCGGTCGTGCCGGTGTCTGTACTTTGTACTGGCTGCTGCCGTGTACCGTGTCTTACGTTAGCGACAATAATAATTTTAAGTACCGAATTATATGTATACGTATAATTAATTCCATACACAATTTTAAAAATAATATCGGAAAATATGATGTTAGTCACTAAGTGGTTCTCAACCTTTTTTGGTTCACGGCAAACTATTATACATCACAAGTTTTCACGGTACACTCACGCACTTGACAACCACACGTCTTTGGCAACTTTGCCGAAGACATTAGTTATCGCAACACGCCTAAATATGTACTACATTTCTCCCAGCACATCTAGTAGATCTCGCGGCAGAAGTGTATTCTTCAACGACTACGTTTTGTGAATAATCTAGATAAATTCATTTAGATGACGAAGTTTTTTTATCTTAGATGGTAATTAGATACCAATTATGTAATTTATCTAGATAATATGAAAAATACGATTGTTTTATCTAGATAAATTTATCTTACTAAATAATTTAGATATGGCACAACACTAGCCCGTATTCGACATTTATGTATACGAATTCTATCATAAGTACATGTTTAATAAATTGTAAGTAGATCGGACTAGAATGTTTATTACCTGTTACTATATTATTATTCATAAAACAAATTGGAGGGAAGGCACTTGTCCCCAGTGCCCCCCGCCAACGATACAGGTACGGAATTAAACCAGTATCAGAGTCATAGCAAAATATTGATACAAATAAACAATCCATTCGAAGGTTTTGTAAAAAATCTATAATTTATATGTAAAATGTACATCAATAATAATCTAATAATCATTAGAATTTTATTGTCATACGTTGTCCAACTAACAAAGAGATCACTACCCAGCTATTATTTTTGTATATTAATATATTATGTTATTTGGTCTTGGTGTAAGCATAAAGCATTCGTCAGAACTTGGGTCTGGCATCGCACGATCTCCTTCCACGACTAAATACAAATAATAATTTATTCGTTTATATCAATTGTTGTATTCTACTACTTTTTTCAAACAATACGAAACGTTCTGCATGGATATAATTAAATAGCTCTAGTTGTGGACTGTGGTTAGTGGTTACCACTCATTAATATAATATCACAATACTTTTTTTTACTGTTCGAAAATGTTCTGAAGTAGTATATAAGTACTAGACTCGAGTTAATAAAATCATAGTGTAGGTACGTAGAATCTCCCAAAGAAAACCATTAACTATTTCGTGTTTCCAAAATCACGAGAATTTGAGATTCTCTAATTCTTTAATTTTGAATGTTTAAAATTCAGTCTTTAAAAATTTGAACATTCGGTACCCATGATAATGAATAACCTACTACGGATTATACACCTGAAATCTCAAATGAACAATTTCCAAATAATCCAAATTTCCAAAACTTCAAAATTCAAAAATTTCCCAGAAAATTTTTTTAAAAATGCAAAATTTGAAGCTTGAGCAAGTCGAGCTTAGTAGTGTTTTATTGTTTGATATGTGGGCCGTTCCCGGTGGTACTGCAATACCGGGTCAACCCGCGGTGGAGCAGGAGCAAGCCCCAAAATCTCCACCAAATTTGAAAAAATTAGTTTAACATTTGAACCTTTCAATGAAAGGTGTATCAGATGTTAAGCTGATAAGAACAGATACTACACTTTGATCTTAGCCGATAGGCCGAGAAGCGATACACTTACAACATCTCTGAGGTATCTTAAAGATAGAAGCAATTCTAAGACAATTGCAGTTTCAAATTTGAGCGTGTTCGAAAAAGCGAAAATATCGATTTTCAAAAAATCGCATTTTGGGAAATGGTCATACACGTCAATATTTAATGTGTTACACTTCACTGGTTGAAGATAATTGCAAATAAATATATTATTTGATAGATTAATTGTCGACAATACGATCAAAGAAATGGTGCAGTTCAATTGCGCCATCTACCGTCAGAAAAAAGTAGACGCATACACTAAATATTATTTTCCAAAAACACGTATTTCGTTTACTGTTTCTACACAAACTTGCTTTTTCTTTTGTTAAATAGTCGTAAATACATACATGTAAAAAGAAGTTTGAAAAACACGATCAGTATGGAATTACAACAAACGACGTTTCGACGTACAACAATAAAATTCGACAGCGAAATTCGGCGGCATTGAGTCTGCCGTCGACGACGACGATCGTGTACCACTGGCGCCCCCTCGTTGTCATACTATAGTCCCGTGTAAGTACAATATTCCTATGGATATCGCATAATGTGAGAAACAAACAATTTAAGTGAAATTGCTGTTCTTTTTAAAATATTTTTTACATTATGAAATGAAACGATATATCTCAAAATTAATTAATATTGTGCGTTTATAAGTTATAATCAGTTATTACTACTCATTCAATGTTATGTACCTCACCGTATAATATGATCATACGGCTTTAGTCAATAGGGTTTGTTGGTAGACGTATTTTACATTTTCAATCATATGTACCTTATAGTGTTGCACGATTACTGTACAACTTTTTAGGGGCGATTTTGAACTTCGCCAGAATACAGGTTAGATCTGCGTTTTTCAACCATAGGGGCGCGACCCCCAGGGTCACCAACACCTTGACATGGGGTCACGTAATTCAAAAATAATAAAACGCTGATATACAAAATGTACCTTTTTATTAAAATATTTAAGACTTTTTATTAAAAAACAAAAATTTAAATAATAATAATAAAATTATCCCGATAATGATATACATAGATATGGTATTTATAAATTGATATTTAAAATGTTATACTACGTTTGGTTAATAATAGGATATTTTTACTGTTCAAATTTTTACCTAATATAGATGGAGGGAGGGGGTCGCGAAGTGATTGACCATATTTTATACCTATTTTGGGGGGTCGCGACACTAAAAAGGCTGAGAAACGATGGGTTAGATAAACAGGTAATAATTATTTGTAAAAGTTTTACGGGGCCCAATGTAAATTCCAACTATTGAGACCTTTTTTTTCTGGTAAATTCCCCTGTGCTTTTTTAATATCGGAAAACAATTGAATTTTGCTGGTATGTTTGTTTACATGAAAAATTTAAAGTCCACTGGGGTTTTAGTAGTGTCCGAGTTACGCTCGTAGTAGACGAATTGCGCTCGTACAAATATCGAAGGTAAAATTACCGACCGAATTGAGGTCCGTATATTATTATTATCGATTATCCGAGATCCAGTCTCAGTTTATGGCAAGACGTTGTCGTATAAACGGTATACCGAGTACATTTTACTATAATTTGCCAAAACTCAATTTTTTAGATTTAGAAACTAATAAAAAATGTGAGAGTATTAGTCAGAAATGTATTAAAAATAAAATCAATCAGTATATAAAAAAATTAATTAATTCACTAACATTTGTAAAATGTGTATCCTACAAATATGAATGTATTTAATTTTCTTTTTTTAAAATGTGGAGCTATTATATGTAAAATATAATATAATTATTGTATTTCCTGACCGCAACTTGGATTTTTTCTACCTAATTTGGTCAGAACCGTTTTTTACCTGAAATAAAATTAACATTATTTAGGTAATATCTAGGTACTTACATCATTTATGTACTGATGTATTGCATATTTATATATTTATATATACAAATGTGTGTAATTTAAATTATACAATTAAATATCAGTGTAGATTGACATTTTGTCATTTGATACAATCCCGAAATCGGAAATCCGCATCGTCCACAATTACTACAAACGAAGTTTACGAAAATTCGATAGCTTTGGTACCTACCTCCATGAACGACGACGTGCGGCAATTAATGCAGCACACCGCGTCTGTCTCGTCAACACGATTAAAGATATACCTATATCTTTAATCGTGCTCGTCAACGACGGTTTTCGTGTAGTGATAGCGCCCTCTCGTTGTCTTATTATATGTCTGAACAATATTCGAGCCAGTTTTTGTAATAAAATATATGAGAAATAAAGTGTATTTTAAAATTCTACATAAATAAAATAACACTCCCTGTAACTCCTACCCCATAACACACACACACACCACATATTCCACACATCAATAACATGAATACAAAATTTAAAATTCAAATATTATATTTTATATAAAATCTTAAATTAAATTGTCATTGCCATCGTTATTTAATAACTAACTTGTTGTAACATGTAATATTATGTTGATACAATTTAATTTTTAATGAATGAAAAAAAAAAAATGCTACTCAATGGTTCTTAAATGTATAACGTACGTAACTTCGATCAACCAAAATAATATAAATGTACTGACGACGTTAAATAGACCTAGATACAAGATACACCACTCGTGTGACGACCAGGAATTTTGTGTGGGAGGATGAGGCTACAGCCTCATACTCCTTAGCCCCTCTGGCTACGCCCCTTAGTCATCTCATAAAGTATACAAATAGGTATAGTTCTACATGAAAAATAAACTTGGCTAATACTTTATACTAATGATATACATTGTATACGTATGTATTTTGTACCAAAATATTATCCCTTTTATAAAAGTAGTTTATACGTACCTATTATATTTAATTTACCAACAAATATGTATTAATGTTAGACGTCTGCATACTGCAGTTAACGTGTACGGCCTATTATTATGAACACAGTATTATTTAAATAATATTGTGGTTCTTTTAAAAATATTTGTTGTTTATTTATATTTGTGAAACTTTGTAACTCAAAATTTAATCATTATTTAAAAACTATTTTCAATATAAATTATTATATTTAATTGTACAATTAACAATTTTTAGTTTTTAGTTAATATTGTAATTGATTTTATGAAACATCAAAATCAATTTTATAACCTACCTATTTTACTTTTAAACTTTATATAAACCCTATTTTATGATCCACCTTACAAATGCATAACAAATAACAGAAAATACGAGTTCAGTAGCGTTCAGAACCTATCAAGGTTGTAGCATAGGGAGGACAAATGGAATTATTACCCCCTAGACGTAACAACTCTCCCCCTCCACTGATAATGTGGTTTGGCTACTGCCCTGAAACCCATTAAACATTAAGTTATCTTATTTTTATTACCTACTTTAAGATTGCAGATAGCCATACAATTAGGTAGGTAGTATGTAGGAGCAAAAATAATTTAATACTTTAATATGGGCATCAAGTTTAATTATTCTTTGAGTTATATTTTAATTAATTGTGTATTATAATTTATTGTAAACACAGTGTAAATACACTTGATCATTGAGTAAAATTGTTTTATATACTTTCTTTCAATCAGCACAATATAATTATCATATATATATAATATATATATCAAAAATAAAGCTTAATATGCAAAATTAGAATTTTTAAAATATAGGTACCTTTTTATTATTTTAGAGATGAATCTGCATTGAAAATGTTAAATTAGGTACCTATTAGTCTGTTCTTATTTTAATTGTGCACTACTTTGCATACGTATTTGGTATCAAATATTTGCAAAAAATATAAATAAATTCCAAAATAGTTTTATTAGGTTTGTATGCTTTCAATGTTATGTTTATAAGTTGTATTGAAATCCTCATTCTCTCTTTACTGATACTATGATACTATCAATATTTTTAACCTAAAAACACTAGAACTTTACTTAAATTAAAATGTTATTTAAATTATGGAATATTATGATGGCAGATAAATTTTCAATTGTCATAAATACTGCAAAACATACAACGTTTTAAAATAAATCTAATGTGTTGTCAAATTATGAATTTATTTTATAAAAAGCATATCTACATAATCAAAGTATATTATGCATTTATGCAATTTTGAATTTACCATCAAATACATTTGTTTGATGTCTATAGGTAACTTGTATAAAACTATGAAATATTGATTCATTTAATAAATTCTAACAGATGTTATGCTATAGGTACCTATATTTTAAGGATGATAAAATAATTACCTCTGTATGCAATATTTTACTTGATACTATTCATCATAAGAATTAATAATTATATATTTTTTAAACTTTTATATATCCTTTTGGTTTTATTATTTTACATGTACATACATACCTATTTAAATTTTAATGATTTAACTTTTCTGTTACCTTTGTATATCAAAACGATTTTTGTAATTGTAATTTATTTTCGTAATAAATAAATAATTGTTAATAAAATATTCATGTTTTTTCAATGTTATGCTTTTGACATATGAGTAGTTTTTATCGTTAATATTTTACACACGAGAACTTCACCTTATAAATTTAAATATCGAAAAAACCGACAAGTGAACCGAGATAATATTTTCATCTTCAAATCAAACTATAGATTGATTTATTTTAATATTTAAATTAATATTGACATATTTTAGTATTAAGTTTACATTGTAATAAAATGTCCATTTTTAATCAATTTAAATGTACTTTTTAATTATAATTGTTGAGCTATATTAGTGTTTACTTAAAGTTATAAAAAAATATATGAATGGAAACATTGGAAACATTTTATTCAGTTTTTTTCATAGAGCAATTTATTGTATTACAAATTTTCATAAAAATAA
Source organism: Myzus persicae (assembly GCF_001856785.1). NCBI lineage: Eukaryota > Metazoa > Arthropoda > Insecta > Hemiptera > Aphididae > Myzus > Myzus persicae. The sequence continues at coordinate 36,452 of NW_019101569.1, forward strand.
TTTTTTTGTTTGGAATTTGTTCAATAATTAATATCGTATATAAAAACAAATTTATAATATTATTATTTATTTGTAAAAATACGAAATATGTTATCAGCATATAATACTTATAATAATGTTTAAGGGCCTGCTTTTTTTCTCAATAACATGCCTCACAGGAAAAACTAGAGTGATCAGATTTTGATAATTTATTTTTCTTTGATAGAGAAACATTTTTTACAGGGCCATTGTATTTGGATTTTCAAAATTATATTCCTAAACAATATAATACGATTTTGAATATGACTAATTTTCACAAGCTTTTTTTTTTATTATGTTTGTTGTAAGCAACGAAATTAATAATCAAAGTCCGATGAGCCGTGTAAAAAATTACCCTATTTCTAATGAAAAGAAAATTAATCAGATCAGACCACTCTGCAGTGGGTGAGAGTTTTTTTTGAAAAGCATGTTTAGATCCAAAAATCACGCTTTTCGTTTTTGGTCGGCGATGCTGTTTACATGTGTGAGTGTGAAGAGCGTGGATAGATAGCCCCCCAGCCTTAATCTCTTTTCTATGCCCCCAGCATACAATCACAGTTACACTAATCATCGACAACTAACACAAATGCCATGGGTGGCAGCAAAAGAATTACATATTGCCTAAATACTGCCCCTTAATAAAGACACGAGCAGACCACTATTAATAGAGTTTTTATCATAGGTACCCACATAATACAATTAAGAGATTAAGAAACTTATATTAAACAAATATAGGTACTCACTTAAAACATATTTTAAAGTGACGTAACACACGGTAAATAGTGGAGGTACTTCCCGAGGATATGCGTATCACAATGTTTGCTGACATACCTAATTATTTGCAGGATTGTTTTTAGTGGTAAAATTTTCCGATTACCTTTGCAACACAGTTGTATTGGCAAAGTATCTGCTTTGTTTTGTGTTATTCATATTAATTTTGCTATTATAAATATGTAGGTAACTACATAGTACATATATATCATGGTAGATAAATAGGTTTTAAATTAGAATGGTATATGTAAACTCAAACATTTTGTGTTTAACTCCTCATTAAGGTAAATTATCTACATCTATAATGAATTATGAATAGATATGACTTCAGTTGATAATTTTTATTTTCATAAGATAAAAAATAACCTAACCTAAATGTTGGAATGCTCTGTAACTCAACTAACCCTAGATCATCAAACAAATTATTATAGAGACCGCTAAAGGCCAATGCGGCAATGGATCGCCTATTAGGTAAATAGATGCATTTAAATAAACCATTAAATTTAATAAAAGTATCGAATATTTATCAAAAGAGCAAGTACGCTGCAGTTATGGTCGAAGTTTGGAAGAAGGATAATTACAATAAAACATTAAAGTAAAATGTGCATCTGTAAACTTTATATTCTTAAAAAAAGATTTCCACAACTCTTTAAGCTGGTAAAATTTTGGTAGACCTGCTATCCACTACCTACTAGTCAATTTTGAAACTTACAAGTTACAAATTTCAAATTTGTTTCTCCAACAAACAACTTTTAATACACACACCTAAATAATGATTATTAGTTGGATATATTATATATTATTTAGGTAGGTAATCAAATAATCAAAAACAATAATAACATTGCATAATATTGTCCCGTAAATTCCCTTATTTGTGTCTTTGGTACTAGGTACCACGACAAGTAATTTAAATGTACTATTAGTTATTACTTATAAGTTGTGACAGAAAATTTCTGGGCACCCCATTGATAATATGTATATTGTATATAGATACTTAGCCACTTAGGTACCTACCTACTTACCTAAGTATACGTTATAATATATTAATAATTAACTATATAATTGCAAAACAAAATTAATTACACTGTAAGTAGAAAGAGGAGAAGGTTGTAGGTATCAATAATCTACTAAGTTAAGCCATCAAGGTACTCACTATAACAAATCGTGGTTTTTAAAACTTTCCAAAGGAAAACAGCAATAATAATATTTTATTTATGTATTATATTACTATCGAACGGTGTTGGATAATGTACCGGTGAGATTATTACTTATTCCAAATGTATTTTAGATTTCAACAGATACACTCAACAAATACTTTGCACTCTACAGGCTGGATCAACGTTGCCCACCGATGAATCCGATGATATTGTTCAAAACGTTCCACATTTACCATTTTCCACAGCCGTGCCACTCGACTAAGTGTGTATGTCCAATACACAAGACAAACACGCGAGGCATTGCATACAATTTACAAATTTTCTTACTGCTCATTTAATTCCACTCGGCATAATACAAAACATTTTAGACCTAATAGTGTGCAAGACCGAATAAAAGTGATTTTAGAAACAGCCGCGAGGCCCAACAGACGTCCGTCGGGCCAGTATAACCACCGCTCGAGACCGATTTGCGGAAAAAATCACAAGAAATAAATACAAAGGAAAAAAAGTCTACAAAAAAAATTAAATATAAATGTGAACACTTGTACACTCCTCTCATAATTAGTAATTACCGTGTGGCGTGTACCTATAACAAAATATAATATATTATAATGAAAATAATGTCATAAATATAAATTATTGTCGAGTGTAATTTTTGTATATAAATGTAGTACAATACATATTACACTTAAGATATTATACTTATGCACCTGATGTTTTTTGACTTATAAAACTTAACACTGTATATTATTTATAAATGAGTTAATATTTATATTAAATTTTTTTTTACTATTACAGGTTGTTTTTTATATATAATATTAATAGTTAGGCATTAGCCATATTTAGAGATAAAATTATTTGTATTTAATATTTTTCATTGATAAATCGGTAAAAAAAGTTTCTTAATAGTTGAGTCTCCGCATATAAAATTACCTATATTGAATATAATAATTTATGAATTATCAATTACTAATTAGGAGTAGAGTATAGGGACATGTGTTCACATTTATATTTTACAATTTTTTTCTGGGTTTTTTTTTGTGGACTTTTATTCCGCATATCCTCACGACTAGTCCCGTTAACTCGAACGTTGGTCATTCTTTGATAAATTTTTTATCAAATGGAAATATTTTTTACCAAAACAAGGCCACTTTAGTTCAGCAGTTGCCAAAGAAAGAAAAATTCATATAATATTTATTTTTATTGTGAGTGTCAGTCATAATCTATATATATAATACAGGTAGTGAATAGTGATGCAACTGATATAATATGAAATTGATGTATTTGTGATAAAATAAATCGTTTTGGAGATGTGTAGCAATAAATATTATTGGTGATAAGCCCCCATAACCAGTGTTGTTTATTGGAAGTAAAATATTATACCGAGGAAAAATAATTTATTTCTGCTAATCTGCGGTATAAATAATAATTGTAGTAGCTAATTAAATTGTTTTTTTTCTAAATAAAAAAAGCGCATTACGTCATATTTTAAGCTGGGGTCATTAAATACTATTTGTTTAATATATATTTTATACATAATGTCTAACTACCTATTCATGATAATATGCCTCATCTCTTATTATAGTATATAATAATAAGTATTGACTAGATACAAGGTCGTATCTATAGAATTTTTTTGGTAGAATGGTTACCAAGATGAGAGTTATAATTTTAATTTATTAAATTATATATGACGATTGTCATGAAAAAAAAATGTCGGGTATAGGATTCCAGTCGACTCCATCATGGACCCACCCACACCAGATTCAGCATAAAAAATAGATGTCTATCATCTAATCATATTTACATCACATTAAATAGGTACTCATGAGTATAAAGGTATTTCAAACATGCTATCAGTAAGTATGTACCAATTTTAAATAACTAATAGCTTGAGTCAAGCTTAAATGGATGTCAAGTACATAGTCCAAATAACAATAATAATTGAAAAGGGCTTTATAAGATTTTTGCAATTGTCAGTATTATAACGGGGTTACAGTGTTACACTCAAAAAACTACCTAAAATAGTATAACTGTCAACCGCCGAAAAATAAATACATATAATAATACATGAAGAAATGCCGGAATGTGTCAAACTTTTAAGGCCTTCAATGAGCTCCATCCATAAGCATTATTTTGATGAATTAGGTACTCCGCAGTCATCAGACAACTATTGCTTTAAAATATAATCCCATCATTCGTTAGGATTGTAGTTATTTTTCAATTAGTTTTATTATTTTACATTAATTATTCTATTTTAAAAATGTAATTTCATGTGTGGCAGGGGCGTCATTTCAGTTTTTTTCTGTATGTACAAACTTTGAGGCAGGCCAATTTTGACATTTTACCAGGCCATAAAAAAAAATATATTTTATTTATATTGGTACCTATATATGAAATCAAAATGTATAAGTTAATTATGACGGTGCATTGGAGTATTGATGGTGGGCCGATTGTTAATATTTTTCAAGTTAGGGGTGCCGTTGCACACCCTGCTCCCCCCCCCCCATAACGCCCCTGATGTTTAGTATACATCTGTCATATGTGTATATGTAAGCAAGCAGCCTATGTTGAACTTACTAGTTAATTATAATATGTCACTGAGTTGCTGACAAAACTAACCAAACCTATAATCAAATAATCTAGATTATAGACCATATAAAGGTAATTAAAAAAAGATGATATAATATAGTCATAGTAGTCAGTAGTATAATTTCAGTGTAGAAACCTTAGATTAATTATAGGTATCGTTATTTCCTGACTTTAACACATCATTAGATATTTATTTATTTCAAATACTGAAATACCTACATAATATAAAGTGTACCGATATCAAACATTCGTGTGTATACAGTTTATTCGAAATGACTAATTTTATAAGTGTGGTTTACTGGTTTCAATAACTTTATTCTCCAATTTATAGTTTTAACAAAAATATGTTTTTACACATAAGGAAATAAATAATAATTCAAACTAAAACGCTTGAAAAAACATAATAACGTTATAATTTTTTTATGTTTTTATAGGTAATTTATATTTTTTATTTTGTTATGTATAATGATAAATACTTTTATAAGCATTTAGCGATATCTTAAGTTAAGAATTTCAAAGTATATATCTAAAAACACAAATAACGACTGAGAAAATTTGACCGGTCAAATATGGATTGCTATTCGTATGTGTATTATTATTGTTTGCGAGACTACATGCAGCTATAGCAGGTTCCTACTCTAAAGTTATGAGTTGCGTTATTCATGAATTCACTATTATAGCCATAACATGGACTTGACCACGGCAACAGTCGGCAACAGTGTAATCCTACTAATGTTTGAAATATTACCAACACGCATGGGCTTATGTACAGAGCGATTCACTGTTTTTGTCCTCGTATAGACCCGCCCACCAGACGCCAATAATGTAATATGTAGAATGAACAGTGTATACTGCGTATACTACTCAACGACTCTACCTGCCTCTCGTCTAAACCTTCAAATGTGCATACAACTGTTTCAATACTCAATGGCAATTATTAATTCACATTTTTAAATATTTTCATATATTAATTCCACAACTCTATATAAATTGAAGACGATAAAGTTGTTGTTGAAAAAACCACAAAATTATCAGTTTTAGTTTTTTTTTATTTGCCAAGTATATAATAATTTTGAAAAAAAACAAGTTTTTGATTGAAATAAACGTGGCGGAACACTCTGTATAGCATAATGGTTATAATATGCACTGATAATATCGTGATATTTTAGTTTTTAGGTAGGTATAAGATAATATTAGGTATACCTTATACCTAGTCATAACGACGCTACCTCTCCTATTCGTTGCGCATACTTACTTCAGTGTGCTGCCGGCAGCGTACGAAACAGGAATATAGTGACACCGGACGAGACTTACGTTTGGAAAATGGGAAAATTCAAATACCTTTTGGCCGCCTTGGTCGCATTAGCGCTGGTCGTTTACCAGAAAACTGCCATCGACATCGTGGAGCCTGAGACAATGCCCCTGGACGTTTGTTGGGGATCCGATTCCGGCCGGGTGAAAGACCGTACCAAAGCCAAAGAAATCCGACCATTTGTGATAAACATCACGACCGAAGTATGTGATATCGTGACATTTCAACAGTACCAATATCTTTAGTATATATACATTGCAAGGTTTACAATATAAGCTTACAGGGTGATTTTTTCAGCATTCTACCATATTTTTATGTTTAATTTGTCTGATTTTTTGAATTTTAGATACAATTGAAGACCATATTTTCGAATACTTGAGAATTTTTTGTACCATAATTATGGATGATACTGTGACTCAATATAAATTTCCTTTTTTCAAATATTAACACCCCCTCACCCAGTTTTCACTTTTAATTTTCAACAGATATTTTTTTGTTAAGAACTTTGATGAATCTAATTCACAATTCGAACAAGTGGTTTTCAAGTTACATCACTTTGTGTACTAAGGATAATGTATTATGCCTATGAGGTAATGGGTTAATTCGATTTAGATGATTTGAAAAGAAAATGTTAGTAATTATTATTGATCTATCAATATAAATAATTTGTAAAAATGATCTATGTATAATGAATTCTACATCTAATATTACATCTAATTTATATTTTTGTACAACCATATTTAAATTTAATGATTACTATAATTAGTATAAACATTTTTATAACCCAGAAACTATACTCATTAGAATTTAGACTTTGATATATCAGCATTTTAAGTATAAAAATGCTTTTTCATTTGAAAAATAGAAGTTTTGTATCGACACAGAACACTCTTTAGGTGATACAAAAAATATCAGAAATTTGAAAAAAATATGTATAGTAAATATAAAAATGGGCGAGGCTTGTTTAAAAAATCACCCTATAAGTTTATATTGCATTACACTCTTTCATGCCTCAACGTAGTATCTGAAAACTATAGTTAACGGGATTAATCATTAATGGTACACTAATTATAGGTACATAAAACTTTTAAAAAAAGGTAGGAAAATGAGTACCGCTCTCATGAACATTATGTACATTAGGTATCATGTATGATGACATGATATTCAATTTCCAAGCTTTTCGCCAAAATAAAAAAAAAATTATAGACCTTTATGGTAAATTTTTTTCAAATTTTAAATGCTATGTAAATAGCTCAAAAGAGTCAAAATATTTTGAAATATTTGATCATGTATAAAAAATAATAGAATAATCATTTGGTAAAAATTTAAAGTATCTATGTATGGTTATACCGGTATGGTGGTATACCGTAAATAGTTATACGTTTTTGAATTAAAACAAAAATCAACTGTGGAGGTATAGATAGAAATACGAATTTGATGCCTTAACATAATTAGGTGATGGGATTAATGGTACACTAATTATTCTCATACAGTCATACAATCATACACAAGTTGTTGAAAAAAAGATGGGCAAGTGGGAAAAGAAAAAAAAATTGTGACTTCCTATATTATAGTTTTATATTTTATGGTTACAGTACGAACACTTATGAGAACCCTTGTACTAACTTTTCAATCCTTGGCCATAAAATGGAACATTTTATCAATTTTTAACAAAAAAAAATGCAAATTTGCAAATTGTTGTGATTTTGATGAATTTGTATCAAAATTTAATTTTCAAATGTTTAAAATAAAAAAAATCGTGACTATGTATCTTTAATATTTTTAAATAACTCTATAACAACTTATGAAAAACCTTGTATTAAATTTTCATACTTTCCGGTACAGTGTTAACAGTTTTACTGACATAAAAAAAAAACTATAAAGAATAGAAATTGTAAAATATTTATAACTAGTTTGAAAAATGTCAAAATATTTTGAAAATTGTATGATGTACAGAAAATGCTAATTTAAATCTTTAGTTGAAAAATTTTAAGTAAACACAGTTATTTTTTTTTGAATTTTAACAAAATACTAAAAAGCGATTGAAGAAAAATAGTAAGTACTAGAAATCACTAACCTCCCCAATGTGCCAATTATATATCCAATTTGCTGCCAGAAGCCACCTTCAAAGTTAAAAATCGAAGTATTTTTACTGCCCATAAAGGTGACGACAAACACAAAAAATGTTTTTAAAAAAAACACATCATAATATTAAAATCAGTATAATATTTAAAACTCCTTGGTTACAGTATAATATCGTATACAGTGCCGTGAGGAGGGGTGGGAAGGTAATGGTTGTAATATTTACCTCGTAGGATTTTCTTTTTATTATTCCTTATTCATGGGTGGACTTAGGACGTTTTTCTATACTTAAACGTTTGAAAACGAATGTATAAGAAATACAACCTGTAGTCAAGGTTAAATTGAGCATAAATAATAAATATTATATTGTATTTTATACCTAAATCATTTGATGACATCTCCTTTATACCAAATTCCTGCACAGGCCACTGGTCGTATTTATATTAATCATTAATATTACATAGACGATATTACTATAAATTATCTAAAACAACATCAGTCTACAATCTACTCGTAGATATAGTGTATATATTATATTTATAAATAGCATTGGTGCGACGGTGGAATGTTGACTCTAACTTGGGTTCAAAGTTAATAAATTAGCACTCAAAAAATACAGATTAGATTTTTTAAATTTGAAATGCATTATTCACATAAGTATTCATCAATCTATATAATTGGATGTCGTGGGAGGGAGGGCTCACGCCCATGCAAACACAGATATAATATAGCAGTCTTGTTGCTGTTCATACTTTATTTTTGTAAACAATTTTACGCTTCACATAATCACATTATTGTGTGACGAGCATAATTATAATTATTAGTATAGGAGTATGCAAATCTATGTGATATTTTATGAGCATTTTTTTCATACGAAACTTTTATTTGTTTTAATTTCAAGACGATATTATGGTTCACAAAAGTAACCCGACTCTGACCTCTGTCGAAACGAATGCCGTACAATGGCACATGATTTAAAGTTATAATATTTATTATAGGTATGCAGGTTTTCAGTTATCAGCCATACGCTGTATTGCATACTAACGTATAACATAAATTACAAATTACTGAAACGAAATTACTTTTGTAGTAACGCTGTAACAATTTTATTATATCGTATTTAAATTACCGAAATTACTTTTTAAAAGTAATTTCTATGGAGAAACGTGTTATTCTCCACATTATTAAAATAATCCAAGAATGTAGAATGTATGACAAAACCTAGGCGCTAGGATATTCGAGAACAATTAAAAATCAATTAAATTTATTTACAATTCTGTAAGACTTAGATAATTGTCAAAAATTATATTTAAGATTGGAGGCATCAATTATACATTTTGTTCATTTACAACGTTAAGTCATTAACAATGTATCTAAATCATCACTGTTATTTTTGTACTGATGTACAATTTTTACAATAGTAATAGTAGTATATCTACTATTTGTTAGTCGATTAGTAGGTTATATATGTGATGATTTTGTAATTAATTTTTTAAAAAAGTAATGATGTTTGTAACGCCCTACTTCTCGAATGAAAAAGTAACATAACGTGACAAAAATAATTTCGGGTAACACGAAAGTTGTTTAAATAAAAATGTTTAATGAAAGGAGTAACGTAATTTTATTACTTTTCAAAAGTAATTTACCCGACAAGTCCATACGTACGTCGTACTCAGAGTTTAATTGTTTTCATTGACTTATGATTAATACTGGAGCACACTAAAAAAATTAATTTTCGACCATGGACCTTTGACCTATGACTTTTATCAAATATCAAACGAACCGTTATCGTATTAATTGATTATTTGAAACTCTGCTGTGTCTATAAACATTTTTTTACTGCATAAAAGTTGAAATACATATCGTCTTGAATTTATTTTAATTAATAATGATAATTTGAAAATAGTAAAATTCAAAACAAACAAAAATATTTGATTTTTTTTATATTAAATATGATTTCCATTTAGTCACATTTTGGGATATCTTCTTTATGCCCCCTGTGTTGGTCGTTTTTCTTATCCTAAACTTGGTCCCGGTTACATCACATTATATATTTAAAATCGTTTCTCAATATACGCCGCACGACATAACCGAGGCTCAACCAATCAAAATCTCAGAGCCATTTATTATAAAATAATTTTCTAACTTACGTTTGTTTACTCTTGCAGGTCATCGCAGACCTGAAGAACAGGCTGTCCAACGCCAGGCCGATCGTAAAGCCGTTGCGGAGCGTGAATTTCGAGTACGGCTTCAACGGCGACCACTTGGCGAAGATCGTTGACCACTGGTCGAATCGTTACGATTGGACCGCCAGACAAGCGTACCTGAACTCGTTGCCACAGTTCAAGACCAACATTTTCGGTCTGGACTTGCATTTCATTCACGCTAAACCGCCGGCACGGACCAAGGCCCGGACGATTCCGCTGCTCTTGCTGCACGGTTGGCCCGGGTCCGTCGTCGAGTTTTACAAAATCATCCCGATGCTGACCACCCCGGTGGAAGGTATCAATTTCGTGTTCGAAGTGGTGGCGCCCTCGTTACCGGGTTACGGGTTTTCGGACGCGGCCGCCCGGCCCGGCATGGGTCCGGCGCATATGGGCCAAATGTTCGTCAAGCTCATGGAGAGACTCGGCCACGAAAAGTTCTACGTCCAGGGCGGCGATTGGGGATCAGTCATAACCGAAGCGATTTCGAAGTTGTTTCCCCACAGGTGAGAGGTTTCCTGATATCTGTGTTGCAGGCATAGGCATATATGGTGTGCAAACACAATTCAGGCATAACCATGTTCCATTATATTCTAGCAGTGTATGTAATATTATAAGCTACAGGTATATACTATTTACTCGATCACCAAGCGCTTTCTCGTTTACGCACAATTACATGGCCCAAAATTCTGTACAATATTTATATATTTTAATCAAATGTATGGTGAACACTACTACCAGCTATATTAGTTTTAAAATTCAGGTGATTTTGTTGTTCATTGTTTTTAACCACTTTTAATACGGCTTTTTATAATTTTTCAAAAATTTAAAGTGAAACTTTCTAAATATTTCCATATTGCTATCATATTGGCACATTATTATTACATAGAAAGCTTTTCTGGATACCACTCGTATCACTTTTAAATATTTCCGTTTCCTTTCATCCCCCACCCTATAATTATAATTTTAATTGTATAAATGCAGAACATTTTAGAGTAGATTTATATTGTTTTATATTTTGAACTTTTTTAATACAATTATATTCCCAAACACTAAACAATTATATATTTTTATTTTCTATTTAATCATATATCTACATTTTAATATATTATGTATTTATTATTAATTTTACTTTAGGGTATACGGCATGCATTCAAACATGTGTTCTTCAGTTTCGTCTTTGACACTGAACGATTATGTTCGGTTGGTTTTGGGAACGTACTGGCCTTCGATAATCGTCAGCAACGAGAACGAAAAATCCCGGACCTATCCCCTGAGCAAGATGTTTTTCGGGTTCCTCGAAGAATCCGGATACATGCATTTGCAAATGACCAAACCCGATACAGCAGGTACATTTTTTATTTTGCCTTTGTTGTTATAGACACCTTTTTTATCAAAAATAAAAAAAGTACTACTATGCATACTGCTACATGATTATAATTAATCGTTTTTGTCAATGTTCCATCAATATGGTAGTTAAGTGAGGCTAGGTAATCTTATATTGGATATGAAAAGCTTAATTGGTGATGGGAAAGGATGTAGGAACAAACAATAAAGCTCTAAAAAGTTCAAAATTTGACGAGCGTTATTATTTCATAGCAAATCATATCGGAACGATTAATTATTTTCAATTATGAATATGAATTAGATTCTATTTTAATTATTTTTTTAATCAACTACCTATAATATGCTATTTTGGTGAACTTTAATCTTCTCCCATAAGTCACGCATAGTAATTAGTTATTAGTAACTATATCAAAAACAATACAATACATATTATCAATACATTTCATCGTAATATCGATTATCATATTGATTTTCGTAAATCGTTAGAAAAATATTACTTTTATTTTCAGTGCAATGCAGTCATTGATTAATTTTAAAGATTAGATTAGCATCTGTACATTTATTTTGATTTAGAATATATTATATAAGTTGGGTTTATCAAACATCTAGCAAATTATAGTATGACATCTAACGAATTACGACTGGTGGTATGGTTATATGCAACTTTGTTCGACAATTCAAATATCATGTTAAATCTATTAAAATGATTTAAGCTTCTCCCTAAAATTTTACTAAATCCCCGCTTATCCGTGCAGGAGTTGCCCTAAACGATTCGCCGGTCGGCTTGGCAGCTTACATCTTGGAAAAATTTTCCACCTGGACATCCACGGGTTACAAATATGAACCGGACGGTGGCTTGTCCAAGTTCAATACGGACGAACTGTTGGACAATGTCATGATATACTGGGTAACTGGTTCAATGACCACGTCGATGCGACTGTACTCAGAGTACGCGAGTAACAAATATCAAGCTCTTCCTCACATAATGTGCGTATAACCACTTCACTGTAGCATATGTGTTGTATGTGTTAAAAATCGATAAAATTTCCAAAATGTTCGTTTTGTATTATACTACACAGGGCCAAAATTAAAGTTCCAGCCGCCTGCGCAGTATTCCCCAACGAGATGCCGATTGCGTTGGCATTGAAGAAACTTATGAATCGTAAATACGAAAAACTGGTCAGGGTTACAGAGATGAAAGACGGCGGACATTTCGCAGCGTTCGAACAACCCAGACTGTTGGCCGATGACATTTGGTCGACCGTTTACGAGATGGAAAACATAAGACTAAATTCAATTTAACATGATTTATTTATTTTTTGTACACCACAGCGATATTCTCCAATTTTTTTTAGGAACATTTTTTTAAATTCTGTCCAATGTATTTTTTTGTAGTTTTCGGTCGCCGATAACCGGAAGAAGCGATTCTAATTTCGTCGGCTTCTTTACCATATTTTCTGATGATATAAGTCTGTTTCCTGTAATAATAAAACATTTTTTTTATGTCTTTAATATATTATGCACGGTGAACAATATTTAATCGATAAAATGACATATTATTACTATGTTAGGTAATTGAGATGACATATTTTTTATATCTGTCTTATGCACGTATCTTTCACAATATATAAGCATCATTTATTTTAGTACAAATACACGGACGAGTTATTCCAACAATTTAAAAATACTTTCTACCTACTCGTCTTAAAAATAAAATTCTATCAAATGGAATCGACGAGATAGCACACCCATACACACTTTTACTATAGTATGTCTTGATAACTTTATTTAAATATTAAAAATCAATTTCAGAGACCAATTAATTATTTGACTTCATTAGTTTTTAGTAACCTCACTTTGACAAGTTGAAATAGAAGACTATAACTTGTCCAGCTTCAATTATTAAGTAACTAATAAGAAATCACAATAATATTATACAGTTATATAATTATATACTTGCAGATAGAGCAAATAAAAAGATTTGTTTAGATCCCTCACTCCCCCAAAAAACCCGAAATTCTTCAGGCTTCGTGTCCGTCGTAACTAGCGTTCTCTTCTTAATCATAATAGGACACTTTTCCCAATAATATATATTGGTACCTAGCTAAGTATATACCTTTCCATTTATGGAACGGTCTACCAGACTCTCCGTGGGATTGTATCAGCAACTCGGTGGCTCGTTTCGGTTTAAAGTAATTGCCGGCAAAATCGTCTTCCGCCGATTTCTGATATTTCTGAAACAGTAGACATAATACGATTATGTGATATATTTCCCTTGTAATATTATATAAACGTTTTTTTTAACTATTTTAGCGCCAGTGACCCGCTCAGGCCAAGCGTAAAATAAACCACCAATGCACACACGATTAGACTATATATTATCATGATTAAAAACTTGTCCAAACAGAACTACGTGAGTGTGCATGACATTTATCGAAAATTCGGATGATTATGGCTTAACTACCGTGATGCGTGCGCAGCCGTTTCACCTGATCGTAGACGGGCACATCCGGCGACGACGACGACCGCCGACTGCTGTCCGAACTGGAAGACTTGTCGAACGACAGACCGGCCAACGTGTTGAATATGCCCAGCGACATCTTCCTCCGGCCGTTTTCGAACGTGCTAAACGCTGCCGAACCGTTGGCGGGTTGTGTTAGCGTGCCTATCATATTATTTATTATAATGTATAGAATATTATGCAAGAAAGCTACGAAGCCACAGTAAAATATAATATAATATATTGAAAAGCGTATAAAATATATTTTAGGGTAAAGTGTACTATTATTGACATCAAGTCAAAAGTTTGTTTTTCGTATACATAATGTTTGATCATGAATTTTAGGGATATAAATTTATTTTAATTATATGGTTACTACACTGATACTGTTTTATTAACAACCATCGTGCTATCATATTATTTATTTTTTCAATTATTCTTTTGACCTTGTACTACTAGACAAGCAATGTGTGTATGCGGGGGACCCTTTTTGTCTACTCGTTTACTCAATATGTATGGGAGTGCAAGGTTGTATATAAAGATAATATATATAGATAATTGTATTTTGTCGTCAACATATCATTGCCAGATGTTGTTAAGCTGCTCGTAATGCTGTTGTTATATTACACAGTTCTTATCTAGACAGAAGTATATGATCTATAGGTTATTCGCAATTCGATGTCGTCATGGAGCAGGTTAGGTGCCAATTGGTAAAAATGAATTCTCGAGGTATCAATAATTGTACACTTCATCCTACAAGCGCAGCCAAAAACGTAAGTCGGTAAACGAAGTAGGTATAACTGCAGCAGTGTCATATATAAGTCTCGTTGCCGAGAAGCGCTTTAAATATTATTAAATAACGTACCACGTGTTCTGTCTGCAATAAAAAGCGAAAATAATTACTCAGAAGTCGGCGGTTCGGTTAATATAGAAAGAAGAACAATGTTTAAAATTGCGCACAAATCGCACACGCTTCAGCTGTGTATTTAGGTGGGCGAAAACCACACGATCGTACTTATGACACACAATTATTTAACCTGCAGCGGATGGAACGTATAAATCGCCAACAGATTTTCAGAGTTTTCTAATCTAGCCGGAGCGGTCACCGAGTTAACAGACTGTCTGCATCCCGAAGACGACGCACCTACCCCATCCGAATACCGAAATAATCGTTGGTTAAAAAATTAAAAAATTAAAGAATCTAAAAAATCCCTCCCCCTCGTTTACCCGAAGCCGGAGGTAGTTTTATCCTCGTCAGGTCCGGCAGTTTCCAACTCTGCGTGTCATCCTCCCATTCCGCGTCTTCTTTCAACCTCTCCAAGTTGCTGAAAGAAAATATCACCGTTTGGCGTTTAGTATACCCATATGCGGTGTAATATGTTTGTTCTCAGACCATTGGTCACGACAATCACGCAAATACCCACCTGTAATTGCATTCTTTCGACAAAGTTGGCACGATTTTTTCTAAGATTTGACTCTGAAGTTTGATCTGTCGCTCCTGTTTCCTGATTGTTTCCAGGTAATCCGTCCGCTCGTTTTCGAACTCACTCTGGATGTCCGCCACCTCTCGGTCTGACGCTTTCAGCTGAAAACAAAAAATTTAGTCATTTGGTTCACACACCACTACACGAGAAACATCAAGTAATACATTTTATCTTGTTTGAATTTTATTGCGATTTAAAAGAATAAATGAGCATTTTTAATACTTAGTTAATTTAAATTTCTTTTTATATTGATAAACATAGCTTATGATGTTTAGGTTCTAATAGTATAACTATTAGTACTTATAAGGCGTGTTTGAATCATTATTGTTAGCTACATTTTTTCTAAAATCATATATTACATCAATTATAACAGATATCCAGCTTTTAAGAAAAAGCCACAATGAAAAAATAAGAAATTAAAAAAAAATTAAAATATAATATATCAATAAAATATGCAATAATCATCACACATTTGGCAGAGTCGCTTAATACTTTCTTTCAAAACAATAAACAATATGTTTCGGTGGAATCGATAAATGCTCAATATATAATTTAGTCATCCCGTCCACCTGGCCCGCGTCCCAAACCATAAACTATATCATACTGTCATATTATATGCGTTCCATAATAATATATTATACAATATACTTTTTGTCTATACTTCTTCAACGCCTCGTTCTTAGCCCTCAGCTCTTCCTGTATGTCGTCGTACACGCCCAACACCAAGTTCGGTCCTTCTTCGGTCTCGACAGTGGCCAGCGCCCTCGCCAACGCATTCAGCCGTCTCTCAGCTGCTTTTTTTTTGCGCGATCGGCGTTCCTGGAGCTCTCTGTCGTTGACCCTCTCCCCGCCAACCATACTCTCTTGCAGTTTCTTCAACCTATACATTGCAAACACGGTAAGTCATAAATTTAATAAAACACTTTGCAGTAGTGCATAATATTATAATGGGTACCTTTTCAGTATTTCCTGTTGCGACGAATTCAGTTCCACTCGATTGCTCTTCAACGCTTTTTCGACGATCTGTTGTGGGGATGACGTCCTGTAATTGTTGTCGTTCTGAAAATACGCAAAAACCAATTTTATACTAATATTTCATGTACACATTGTCAGGTAGATACCATGGATCGAGCAGCGAACTTTAGCAAATGAACAATTATACGTACCACGTACGTATGCGTTTTATACAAAATACCGGAAAAGGGACTCACGAGTTATGTAGTTTAATTGCATACCTAGAACGCCGTGTAATCATAATTTATTGTTAAAATGCATTAAGGAAAAAAATATAAATATCACTTGAAGTGATATTTGTCATCTGCTTGTCAAATTAAATCTATCAAATAATTTTATAAATTTTACCTTCAAATTATTTCTTAATTAATAATAAAAAAATTTCAAATGTTACTACAGTCTACATTATGTTTAAATAATAGTCTACACGTACGCGTATGTTCAAATTTGTGATCCATATTGAGACATTAGTCACTAATATAAAAACGCATGTCGGTTGTCGAACACTTATTAATAAAACTAAACAACTAATGAATTTAAAAAAAATAATTTTATACAGCTCATACGATTCGTACTTGATTCGAGATCTTTGCCAAGTTTTTGTCGTACTTCTCTTTCAAAGTTTTCAAATCTGCTTGCATCTGAACTTTGGAATTATATTCTTCTTGGTATTTTTCCCTTAGTTTGCACATTTCATCTTGATACTCCTGCCTCAATTTTTCTTTTTCGGGAATATCGTTCGTGGGCAACTGAGCAGTGGAAGCTTCCAGCAGTTCTTTGAGTTTTTTTATCTGTTCTTGGTACTGGCGCAGCATCGTGTCTTTGGGATCTTCGTTCACGTGTGGTTCGTTGTATATGTTCTTCGCTCGATTGGCGTACCTTAGAGTTGACAAGGTCTCGTCGTAGTTATTGTCGGCGGGTGACAGGCAAGCGACCATCAACGTCTTCGTATTTCCACCAAGAGAATCCTATAATGTTCAACAAAGAACATTTTTTTTAAAGAAAACAACGAGAGAGGAAGTGCTGACGGAAATTTATATTTTTTTGTTAATTATATTTTACCTGTAGTAGCCGAGTGAGTTTTGAATCCCTGTACGGTATGTGTTTTGCTTTTCCATCCACCAGGGCTGATATCACATTGCCCAAGGCCGACAAAGAGAGATTGATTTTGGTGGCTTCCCTGAGCCGGTCGCCCGAAGCTCCGGTTTTCGTCTGACGTTCGCTACCAGCCAAATCAACCAGACTCAGCTTACCTCGTTTTATCGACTTAATGTCATCCTCGTCCTGCGACATTGACATCATTTCCACGGATATGGTGAAAATCGAATGGCTCCTGGAAGAGTCGGCGTTCATCATTGTGGCTCCTGTTGCTCTATTCCTCCAACCCTGTTCCATGAGCTTTTGACACTCAGTCACATCTTGCACGGCGTGATGCGATAACTCTACAATAATATACATAGGTACACAAGATATGTAAGTAGAAGTGAATAGAATCATTTAAATTTTTATATATAATAACGTGTGTGTACCATGTACGTAGACACCCCTCTCCGGGTTCTCCTTCAACTCAAGTCTCCGTTTGGTGTCTGTGCTCAATAGGTCTCTCACTTCCTCGTTGTAGATCTCAATGTACGAGGCAAGCACCAAAAACTTTACGTCATCCGTGACGGATATTGCCTCGAAAACATGTTCGAAGGCTCTGGGTATGATTCCGCGTTGGTTCGGCGGTGAGTCTACACCCTGCATCGAGAAACTCTTGCCACATCCAGTCTGACCGTACGCGAACACCGTACAGTTGTAACCCTCCAAGATGCCCTATAGATCATAGGGTGACACACAAGCGTAATAAAATATTAGTTCATTGATACATATTACATATATAGTTATATCCAAACGATATGTTCACTATATTTTTCTTTTATTGAGTTACGATTGTTTGGACGGGTTGTGTAAAAAACTTAAGGGGAACAAAATAATTTAAAAACCAAAATCAAAACCTTGACTCCCTCCCCCCCCCCCACTTTTAAAATATATTTTTATTATATTTACCTATAAATAATAGTTAGTTTTTAATGTTTTTATACAAGTCTTAAGACTTGTATATTATGGTTTAGAACCAAATTACAGGTATACCCATATTGATTAATAATATTCAGTTCATAGATTATCATCTATTACTTACTTCCACAAAGGGATAAGCAATGTCGTTGTATATCTGCTCCGTGTTCGAATCGGGCCCGTAAACACCATCGAACGTAAACGTTTTCGGCGGAGCCGAACCGTCTGTGGGATTGACGATCGAACAAGTGCATTTCTCTGAGTCTATAAACACGACGTTCTGAAAGACGGACGTTGATTAGAAAACCTTACTAGATATAGGTTTAGTTACACAATTGCACAATATTCGGATAATGGATAAAAATGTATATTAAAATGTATATTATTATTTTATAATGACAGATTTTGTCCTATCCAGATGTCCGAGATATTCATAAAAATTAGAAAATAAATGAAAATTTAGGACTGCGCTGATGTTACTGTATAGAAAACTATTCAGGAAACAAAAAAATATTTATTGCTTTACGTCTCTATGTATATGTTACGGCCTTAAGGGTACAGTGCGAAAATCAGGTAATGTGAACATTATACCTACCCATGCTTATTGGAGTAAAAATATTATTTGTAAAACGTTTATTTTCTACATTAACCGGGTAGTTTATACATTATTTACCTTTGTGTGGATAGATTGCTTTGATAAAATATAATGTTTAAGTGTACATTATGATATAACGTGTGCACGATATTGGACAATTTTAAACTTCAGTACGGTGTTATCGATTTGTTTGTTCACTCATTTGGCAACTTAAAATTGTATTATTTAGTTTTTTTAAATATGTGTTCTCGAAACGAGAAATTTTTTGAGAGTTTCAATAAATGAATTAATGAAAAGAATAAGAATTCGGTGTATTTAACAAAATCAAAATATTTTGACATATTTTTAGAAATTATAAACGTAAAATTAACAGGGAAAAAACAAATAAATCATACAAATGTTCAAAGAAATACGACATTGTTACTTATTAGTATTGGTGGCAGTGACGATGACGGTCAAATAATTTTGTCATGGGGGCATCTGTACTCTTGTGGACTCATCCCTCCTTCCCGTCTAACCATCGCTGATTGGTGGAGAAGACAAATTCATATTTCCAATGTCAGAAGATAGTAAAAACATTTATATTACATTATAAATGAAAATATATGTTATAAAGTACTACAATATGATATGATATTTTTTTTTTTTTTTACATAACATTTTATGATATACTCGTACATTTAAATATTCGACATGATGAAAAACCCCGTATCAGTTGTATTCAAGAAATCAATTTTCTGTATGTTCTGGACCGTTAATAGATATCTTAGAAGTGTCGTCTACAAAAACATCTTGGTGTGAAATAGCTAATACACAATGTCTTTCTGGTGGTCAAGGTTATAATAAAGGTCTGTGTATGAGTAAATGTTTATCAAATAAATATAAATGTAAATCTGGGGAGATATTCCAAATAACATCTGAATTTGAACTGTTCAAATAAAATAACCGTAAGTACCTATTTATTTTATAAAATAATAACTTTTTTTATAAGAAATATACAGTCTATACCAGCGGTTCCCAAACTTTTACAACCACGGCACCCTTAAAAAATTGTTTGTGTTTCGCGGAACCCTAATGTATAATCCAACACAACTACAATTTTTATAAATTAAAAAAGGAAAATCAATTCCTTAAACTCTCAAGTCCAAATAATATTTTAATGATACTGTTAATGACTTTTCATTATTAAACTTAGTTTAAAAAAAAATTTTCAATCAAACATTTTTTAAACAACAAACATTAAATAAACATAATTTTCTCAATAATCTCATACATCTAACGGAACCCTTGACATTGTCCCACGGAACCCTAAGGTTCCGCGGAACACACTTTGGGAAACGCTGGTCTATACTAAAGTAGAACAATAGGTATATGTGATAAGAGACTTAAGAATAATATGGTAGATGTGATTAAGATGTCACCCACTAGTGACTCTTAGCATGAGGGGTGATTGTGAAATGTTGAGGTACAAAAAATTAGGAGAGAGACGAGGTTAAGTGAATTTTTATTGCAATAGATCTCTGCACCATCTTCTTTTCAGACTACGTCGAGGATTATTAGGGATTTTTTCGAATTAACATTATATGATTTGAATTTTCTACTTTATACTGGATAATGTACACACTGTACATATCTAAGGTAGATAGTGCATACATAACACCGTCCATGTGGATAAGGTGTACATTACCAAGGTAATGACGTGTGCACTGCAAACCATTTTCGTACTCTACTCATAAAAATATATACTAGATAGTAGATACGCAACGTTAAGGTTACAATACAGAAAACATTACGATGGTGATCGAATTTTTTTTTTTTATTCAATACAAAAACCGATAATTATATTACCTACCTATAGTTATTATTACATTATAGTAACGGTAAGCAAACAGTTATAATATTATTTATGAGACGTAGTTTCTAGAAATTGAAAGGTTTTGCACACTATAATATACCTTATGGTGTTTAAAAACGATGTATCTACCGATACCTAGGACATACCATGTACATAATATTACGATTTCTCACGAACCACGCAGTTAGCCGGGCAACGGTCTATTTCTGCGTGTACACGGGGAAATATAACGTAATAATAAACAGTGGGTCACCCACTCACACCACCCTCCATCGTTCATCACTTTAGTTTTCAGCATTGAAAAACGAAATTTCGGCGCACGTATAATCATTGTACATTACAATATAATGCACAACGACTATGGGGTTAAGAAAGAATTGGGTGGGTGTTAGATGCGCGAATTGCGTGCCCGGCGTGTTTGCTATTCGTATACTTAGGGCGGCGTGCTAGCTATTACTAGGTTTATAGGTCACAGTGGTGTACGGGAATCGTTTTTATAATAATGCGGTCGAGAATGGTCGCCGACAAAATCTCATTACAGCTTTAATAGCCTAAAATATATATTTTATACATATCATGTATATGTATTATAGAATTATGTAGGTCAGGTATGAATATAACTAGACCACGGTCTCACCTTACTGTTTAACGCCCGTTCCCTCGTGTTCATTGGCCGACACCTCGCAATGACTTTTACGTTTTCCGAAGTCATCGCTGAGCATTGACTGCATCACCGCGGTATAGTAAAGTATATGCAACAAAAATTCACAAAATTGTAAGTGGTAATAATAGTTAGGCAATTTAATAATTATTTCAACGAATACATTTCCCCAGCTGGTAGAAATCTCAAATCAAAAAATGTAATTTTACATTACGTTTACTATGCTATAACTTTGAAGTTTTATCAGATAAACTCTTTCGTTTGTAGAGAAAATCAAAATAATTTATATTGTATACACATTTCAAAATAGTAGGGTGTTTGAGTAATGTGCAAGACTTCAAAATCCCCTATTATTTCAACTCAATAGTACTTGTGTACTTGACAAGTATCGTGTGTTAAGAATGTGTATGATTCGAAATGAAAACTTAAACATGTTATAAGCACTCGAAAATTAGGTGTGTTTGTGGTGGGGGGGAGGAGGTGAAATTGATTAAATTGAAAACCTAAATTTTTTGAAATTCACTTATAATTTATAGATGTTTGTAAAAATAAAATTATTGTTTATATGTATATATTATATTTAAAGCAATGAAATATAATATTAGGATAACAATTTATTACAAAAATAATAGTTTAGATAATTTTGTTTAAATTCGTGTATACTACCTATAACTATACCTATACCGTCCCGTATCCTATATTTCGACGGCCATAATTACAGAAGCCGTAAATTTTATATTTAAAAGTATGTCATATAATATCAATATAAAAATGACAACAATAATTATAGTATAATTTTTTATATAACAAATATTATATATTAAACGTTTATAGTACCTCACTATACCTACCTTCCTATGGGCATTTATTTTATAATAGATTATAATACAATTTATAAAGTCAATGCCATAGTCTATAGGGCAGGGGTGGCAAATTACTTTGACGCTACGTGACAAAAATTACCTTTTTTTTGAGCGTACCCTTAAATTATGAAAAGAGGTACATAAAAACTGAGGTACATATTATGAGCATATGGCTATTTATCGTTCAATAACGATTATTAAATTATATCTGTATATATTAATACATATGTATTATGATGTAATGTATTATTAAAAATAAAAATAATATTTGCATATGATATAAATATTTTAATTTTTCAAATGCCGTCTCGGGACTCGGGCACGCGTGCCACGGATTCGCCATCCTTGGGAATAGAGCATATAATATATATATAGAGAGAGACTATAATACTATATTATTATATTTCGACAACCAAAATTGTAAATTTGTGTAACAAGTATAGTGACAGAACCTCAAGAGGGCTGGAGAGTGAAGAGAATCATACTTAAAGGAGGAATATTTTTGGCAATTCATATGATATGTCATATGACTCATAGCGGTAGTAAATTAAACATACTTCCTGAAGTTCGATTGTAATTTCAAAGACTATGGCTTCTGTACTATGTTCTTTAGGAATCACTTTTCTCATATAAAAACCAGATGTGCTCAAAATAATTAATACAAATGTAACGCAATTATTTCATGGGATTTTTGAATGAATGTGTTTTGAACTTGTTTTAATTTAAGGTCGTTTAAAATTAAAAATTGAAAATTGAAAATCGACTTTCTTAAAAGCCTAGATATTTTATCAAAGAATTCATACATATTATATTATTATATTAAATTAAAAATTAATATCCGACATTCCGAAGTATGTGTAATCCACCGCTGACTTTAGTCTTTAACCTGTGAAAAACACATGTGCTTATTTAATCCCCTTAAGTTTATTGATTTGTTATTTTCTAACCAATTTAAATATTTTACGACTTTATCAAATGGACTGTAATAACATACTATGTGTATAATATATAGATAGTATACTAGTATACCTATGTACATGAAAAAACCGAACAACAACTATTTAAAAGTTTCTACGTATAGTATGTATAGATATACTTTAATATAAACCTATATGAATAGAATGTGATAAACAAATTAATCACACTATTTTTTTATGTACTTATAATGTATAGACATAGTATCGTATGACGGGTCACGCAGCCCAAGTCTTATGGGCCAGAACATTGGCCTCTCTGACCCTGAGTTTCTTATGACTTTGATTAGGTTTACGCGGTCTGGCGAATTCGAATCCTTTGAAATATTAAACGTCGATACGGAACGTATTCGACTTTTTTTGAAAAACATGAGCGCCAACGTTATCTCGCTGTTTGGTTACCTATCATTAGAGTTTATATTTTATTTAAAATTATAATTGACGTTTCTCCGCTGTATTATTCGTGTCCGATTCACATGCTATTTTTTTCAAATATGAAAAATATGTCCGATAACATAATATCATAAATCATAATATACAATTCGTTATTTCGTTATAAGCTATGCATGTGGAAACATATGTCCATAAAGTACATTTCGTGACACAATTCCACAATGAAATTGTTTTTCACATTGCGTTATCATAACGAAATAATCAAGTTTTATACTCTAAATTCTAGTTTTAATTTTCAATTACCTATACCGACCACAAATTATATTGATGATCGTGTATACACATTACACATACATATCATATTATATGTATTCTACCGATAAAAACATTAGATTACCAACGTAATATAATAATGATTTTTCATTGGAAACGTGAAAAATATACACAAATGATGCCTTGAAATAAAACGTACAATTATTAATTCATACATGTCGTATTGCTACTACTACAATAGTAAAACAGTATAATAAACTCGTAAATATAATTTTGATTCAATAAAATGTTTATGGAACAAAAGTTTATAGGGCAATACAATTTAAAATAGAAACAGTTTTTAAAGTGAAAATTTGAATTGTGAATTGACTAACAAGTCGAAATAAATCAACTGATGTGTAGAATTGAGTGTAGGCTATTTTCACAATCGGCTTACTTGTCTCACGATTGTGTCACGTTCATAAAAAAAGCATATCGTTAGGTATGTAAAACCAGAATCTAAAATGTATAATGGTATTAGGGGGAGGTGAGATAGATGGCCGATATGGGGGGGGGGGGGTGACCCATGAGTTATCTTAAGTCAGCAGTCTTGGTGAAATCTGTAGCCACCCCCTCCCCCCCCTCAGAATTGTAGACCTTGTTAAACGGTCTATGGATGGCGTTTTTCGAAATTTTAAAATGTAACACGCGCGGTCAAGGCGCAATCGGTAAGGAACCAAAATGTATTATATATTTATGTAAGACACAAAACGGCTCGATATACGGCGGCATTTGATTCAAGGTTTTTTTTCGTGGTGTAGAAATAATAAAATCAGTCCAAAGAATGATAATAATACTATACTTATATGCGACTCATAAATAAAAGCATGCGAACTTGGGACGCGCGTCTGCACACCGCACCCACCCGCCGTCCTAAGTGTGAGTGTTCACACTATTCGGTCCGACCGCCGTCCATGTAATAATAATATTATAAATTATAATAACGATAAGTGGGTGCTGCGCGCGTTATTCGATTTGCGGAAATAATCAATAAAATATCGTATTATCATTATATTATCGGTGGGTATGTGTGTAAGTCAGCTCGTTGTTATACACCTGTCAAACACAATCACCACCAACACGTACGGTCGACGTCTACACGAGTGTCGGCACTATTAAAATGTAGTCCCACCCCCGCGGCTAACCTCGTACTTATAAAAATTCGTGTGCCATCGCTTTCGCATACTTGCATTACCTGTTTACACACACACACACACACACACACACACACGCACGCTATACATTGCGAAGTATAGTACATGTGTCGGATGTGTAGGTATGTCGTACAGTAAATGAACAGGTCGAGTGTATAACACCATATTTTGATACGAGTGTCGAGTTTTGTGTCCCGAGAAAAATAAATAATAATTTAATGTACTACTCGCGCGACATATTTACCAAACAATTTTCATATAATCATATTAGTACTTATTTGAAAATAAGAGTTATTTTAATAGTATATAGGTGTATACGTATTTTTCTATTAATACAATTAAAATTACTGGATTACCTATAGTAAAGAAATTGAACAAAAGCTGAGAATGTATGGTACCTTTATCCCGGCACAAAGTTTGAACGAATATCATTATTTGGTGTACATAAGTGTTTAATGGAAAGCAATAAAATACGACACTGCAATACACAAAGGAATTTTCGTTCAACCTTTGTGATGTAAATTTATAAATGTTTAACTGTTTCAGCTTTTCTCCGATTTATTTAACATGCAGTATCATACGATGGCGTGGTGACAAAATGTCAAACCCTGACGCAAATAGTAAAAAAAAATAGCATATAATATACAGAGTGATTCACCAAGCAGCACGCTCATCCCCCGTGTTTTCCTTTAATAGTGAAATTATTAAAATTCTGAATTTTTGAATTTTTAAATATACTCAACCTTTTTTTCAAATTCTTAATTTTTTTGTACTAATATAAATGAAGGAGTGTCCTACTACATTGTGCCGATACAAACTTCTGTTTTTCTAATTCAAACCGTCCTTCCCTTCTTTTTTCTACTGTAAATTATTTAGTAGATATTTTTTTTTGAAAATGTTGATGTTCCCAGTTTAAAATTCGGACAAGTAGTTTCTCAGATATTAAAATGTTTATTCTAAGGATTATAGTCCTTAAAAGTGGTTTTACAAAAATATAAAACAGATATAACTAGTATTGGATCTAGTATTATGTATTTTAGTATTTATTATACTCGGGCCATTTTTACAAATAACTAATGTTGATGAATTAGGTAATATTTATCACCAACATTTTTAATTCACCTTTTAGCCCCAATATCTAAATATCTTCAAAATCTATAATAATGAACCTATCATTCTTAGTGCAGAAAGTTAAATAAATCAAAAACTACTTGTTTGAATTTTGATTCTGTTACGTCAAAATGTTCAGAAAATAAATAAATTGCATGCAAAAAGGGGGGTTCTCATTTGACAAACAGAAGTTTGTATCACCACGGGACACTCCTTACGTACCTACCTACTACAAAACATTTCAAGAATTTGAAAACATGACCTTTAAGTAGGTAATTTTAAAAATTTCAAGTCAGAATTGGAATCATTTCGTTATTAAGAGAAAAAGTGGGAGTGAGCATACTTGGATAATCCTGTGTATAATATTACAGAGATAACATAACAAATGCATTTCTAGTACTGGTGCAATTGCATCAGATACATATACACTGGTCAGTGGTCACCACAGCATAAGTTAGTAGGTTACTACATAATATTATAATTTTTAGGTAGGTTGTTAATTAAGTATGTACACTTCGTGCATTATGCATTGTGTAGCGATAATGCCTCCTGCAGGCTGCAGTCCCGTGAGATTATATTATTTAAATGATTACCTCGAGGAATGGAGTACTGCCTGTACTAGGGTAGTTCCTAGAGCCCATCTAAGAAATTTTTCTAATTGCGCCACTGTACATAATAATATATAAATATATACAGTGATGTATATAGGGAATATTTAGGGGTTCACCCCCCCCCCCTAAAATATAAGTATCTCTACGAGTACAAAGTTATTATTATTGATTAAACTGTAATGTAAGGAATCCAGAACCGAGAATTCTATACCCTTCCAACCATCAAAAAAAAATTGAAATCCTATACACATATTATATAGGTAGGTACCTATATTGAATTATAGATGATAACAGATCTGTAAAAAATCATCAAATTTATCGATGTGTCTAATCTATAACCTAGAGGTCGTTGCTTCGAAGTTCAAAAACACTGTTCTGACTTCTGACATCCTGTCAAAATAATTTAATCCTATATAGTGTTATGGACAGCCATGTAGATATATACATAGATGTTATACGTAGATATTGTACTTAATACAATAGGTAGCTATGATTTACCTTACTTCCCGCTTTTGTATATTTGTGGTGAATTATTATACGACTAAAACAAACAAGTTGCCAAAAAGTCCAGCACCATCATTGAATATTTGAATAGACAGAATAAATTGCGACCGACGAGTGACGACACGCTAATGGTAGCTACATTTCGAACGGTACCTAAGGTATACGTATTTATTGGCGAGGTGAGGGGCTTTGAAATGTTATACCTAATAATACATACGCGATAATATTTTATTTACGAAGACCTCAACTCGATCACTCCCCCGGATATAGGTGATGGACCGCACAGGTGAACACGAAGCCGTGATTTATACTACATTCAAAACGTCCCCGAGAGACCCGCGGACGGCGGCGAACGCGCGTCTACGTCGGCTCGGGGCTTTTGTCGGACTACAGGTGGTACAATATAACCATACATAATGATAATAACAATAATAATGTATACCTGGTGGTGTTGTTGAATAATGGTGGTGTGTGCATATAAGAGCGGTAACCACGGGCTACTGTACGAGCCACGAGGGGGGGATGGTCGAGAGGGGGCACGTGAATTAGGCAGGCGCGACCAACTTCACAGCGGTGTAGGGTAAAGCCACGAATTAAGGTGTACATGGGTATGTATCTTGAATCTTGAATATAGCCGGCCGCTGGGCGTCATGGAATACAATTTAAATAATAGACTTTGACTACACACATTAATCATAATAAAACACTTTATTTAATGACAATATTATTCTAATATAATTATTTATAATATATCCACTATTACGTGGCAGGTTATATAAAATGAATGGTTAGAAAAATAAAACAAATTATTGACAATTATATTTTAAATTAAGTGTTCAAAAATAATTAAATTATACAAGTAATTCAGGGAAAAAATATATAAACTAAAATGTAAATTTTATTAAATCTAATCATTGGAATGGTTAACTGATCATCAACAAATTCATTAAACAGCAATTTAAAATTATTTATATGATTTTTAAAAATGGCAAAAAATAATTGCTAGGTATTTATTACAAAAAAAATTGTATTGTTGAGTTATACATTATAAATATAATTTTCTAGACAAAAATTGTAAAAATTAAGACCACCATAGATCTAAAACAACATTTATTAAATTCTAATGAGCAATTAAATTCACTAGGTTTGTCTTAGCATTATATCAGTCTGTTTGTGGATTTCAAAATAACAGTTCTCCTATAGTTTTTTGGTATATTTTGTACATGTTTTTACTATCATTAACATAAAAAAAATAAAATAGGATTTTACAATTACATTAAAAAACTCCAAAATGTGGATATGTATGGAACATTCAACCATTTACACTGTGATATGTTTATATAGGATCTGTCCTCAGATTAAGTTGATTATATTGTACCATAAAATATAATTTAAATGTAAAGGCACTAAAGTTAATTGTAAACATAATTTACTAATGTTTTGATTTTCTAAAAAAATAATAATTGGCAAAACCACCAAAAATTAAAAAAATAATTATTCTACACAAAAATAACTTAAAATCTTGAGTCATTCTTTCAATAGTCATAAAATTTGGTGTAGTGTGACAATAATTAAAATGTAACATACAAGTACAAAATAATATGACTAAAATCTAAAACTAGTGTTTGTAGGAACCCATAATTATCACCCTGAAAACCTGAACATTTTGGGATTTAGACCTTTTTGTTATTATTTACGAATTATTTTCTTCGTAAGATACTTGATATGTATTTGTATTTGGCACATTAGATAGTTGATTTTGCTTCCTTTGAAGATCAACCTGTAACTAAACCATATATTTTTTTTTTAAATAAAATAACAGAGGCAGTTGTTATGGTAATAAAATAATAATTTACATAGTGAAATGTAATGGGAAAATTACAAATATACAAGACTAATTAAGCAAATATATAGCTATAAATCAATTTTAATAGGCGGGTATAATTACTTCATTTTGCAATTTTCCAATAATGGATCCAGACTCCGATTTAAGACTATTAGTACAACCTTTGGTCTGATGTTTGAACTGATGTGCAACTAAAAATTGACTTGTAGCAAACCGTTTTTTGCATATGTCACATGCATATGGTAACTGATTATCCTCAACATCATGTGTTGCCATATGCATATCGTAATAGTGTTTTACAATAAATGATTTACCTAATGCAATAAATATATGAACTTTTAAAGTTTACATCAACAACAAATTATCTTAAGACTCTAAAATGTAAAACCAACCACAAACTTCACAGACAAGAGGTCCAGTCACTCCATGTGTGGTTCGATGTTTGTGAAGATTATCTTTACGACTAAAATGTTTATGACACAAATCACAACCATACAATCGTTGACCTGTATGACTCAACATGTGACGCATAAGATGTTCTTTACGACTAAATGATTTAGAGCATGTCTCGCAACTGTATGGTCGTTCCCCTAAAAAATATTCAATTTAATTGAGACGGATTACATGGTTTTTAAGAATATAGATATACAATATAATAAGTTTATTTATTTATTTACTTTTCACATCTTGTATTTCAAGGAATCAAAAAAATGTACAAAATGAAAAATATTTATACTACAATATCTTATTATTAAGGGTTATATAACAAACTTAATTATTAATACGTAGACTGCTATGAGTCAGCCAGCAGTCACACAATATGCATGATCAACACGTCAAACATGTTTTCCTGTTATTCCTAATTCCTAAATTGTATATACTATTTTATTTGAAAAAATAGTGTTTATTAGATCAAACAAATTATAACTATTCCTACTAGACCACTGAGCTTTTTTAGTACATTATTGTAGGTGTCATAGAAAATTTAATATTTTAAAACCCATATTCGTTTAGAGTCAACAGCAGTCATGTGGCATGGTATTAAGATCGATTATGGGCGCCAGTGGTCACAAAAGTATACAATTTAAGAATAATAGATGACCGCCGGCAGTCACATGACAGTCAACATGTTAATTAATAATTATCATAAAAGTTGGTTAAAATATTTAATAATTATGTACAATATTTACCAGTATGGAGTTTCCTGTGTTGAATTAAATGCTCTTTCCTTTTAAACTTTTTCTCACAGACATCACAAGGAAATCTTGGAGGCATCATATCTCTTGCACTTCTTGTTGGCAAATTAGAAACACTTCTATTGTTCATAGCTTTGCACATCTGACTGTGCATAACAATTTCTTCCTCAGATTCTAATACTTTCCCACATGCAGTGCATGATGCAAGAGCTCCATCCGTGGGTAAAAACCCATTCATATAAGTTTTATCATTAGACTTACTATTATCCAAATCGGAATCTTGATCATTACTTCAAAAACAAAAATATACATCGAATAAAAATAATTAAACATAACATAAAATATCTTTTAATTATTTAATTAATTATTGATAATAACTCACTCAGATTTATTAAATTGAAAATGAAGCATCTCTGGTTCAACAGTTAATGGAGTCACATAACTTAAAGAATTTATGTTAATTTCAGAATCTTCTTTATCTGAACTAGGAATATCCTGGAAAAACAACAAAGTAACTTATTAAAATCAAAGAGGTATCTGCAAAAAGAAGTTACGATATTAAAACTATTTAAAGCTATGTTAGCCTTAGTAAATTGAATATAATGTTGAGAACTACTTTTTTAGATGCTGATGATAATATCATGCTATCCACTAAACAATATCAATGACCAAAAACACTTCAGAGGAAGCTACACCCACATGTACAAAATAGCAAAAACTGTTGTGCGCAAAATAGAACCACTCCAAGCTAAGCAACTAAATGTTCATACTATTAAGAGGAGTACATTTACTATGCAAAATCGTTTTAATTTTTTCAGTATCACAAAAACAAAAAAATTATTCAAGTTTGAAATAATGAATTATTAAACAATAAGAACTTTTCTTCTTCAAGCATAGTGCATGCAAGTATAATCTTTAAGAACCTTAAATGTAACCGTGACTTCGTTCATCGGCTAACATATTATATTACACACTAGATACAACAACCCATGATGTCTTTCAAAATGATTACCTCTGCTGCACATAATGTACCCATTGTCACTTATATTGACAAATACTTGTAATTTGTTTATAATAAATAATAACTAATAACAACTGGCCACTTCCAAAATCAATTAAATTTTACTTTCCAATCTCAAACATCTGGGATTCTTACCAGATTCCTTCCCCCAATATTAACATATGCTCCTTGCAACCCAATCTTCTTAATTTATATAAATTATTTTGTTCTACTATAACAGTTTTGAGTTATGACAAAATAATGTATAATGCTTACAGGCATAGAGTAAATGGTTTGAACATTTTCACTGGCATCATTTTCTTCATTAGATGAATCTGTTTGAACTGACTGATTTGAATTATTGGCTATTGTATAATTGTACTTCATGGATTCAACTCCATTAGTTGTACTAGTTATAACTTGCTATGATAAAATAACAAATTGATGAATAAGGTATAAATCATTATTTTTTTAAATTAAAAACAATAATAACTAACCTGCATATTGTCATATTTACAGAAATCTTGATATTTACTGTTTATATCATTTACTATTTGTATTGAACCAGACTGAACAAGATTTGACAGGCTTTGCATCGTAAGCATAGATGATGAATGATCAGAGCTATTGTTTTTCTTTGTACTTACAGAATTATTTTCTAAAGATTCTCGTACATAAACCTGAAAAAAATAGTTTTTAAATCAAAACAATGGTGAGTAGGGATTTAAATTACTAATATTTGAGTTAAATTATATAGTAAACTGCTAAGCAGAAACTTTCAGAAACAAATTTAAATTAACATTTTTTTCATCATATTATTATATATTATCTTTCATGATTCAAGTTTGCTGCATAAAGTAATGAATATTAATTTAGGCCTATTGCAGTACTGTCTAGCACTTATTTAAAGCATGTCCCTAGTAATTAATTATTATACTTATCATATTTTAAAAACATTGATAAAAATATCTTACTTTTCCTTGGCATTTTGCTTGATCAGAAATACTTAAAGTTGCACAGTAACTTTTTAACATAGATTCAGTATTTACACATTGGTCTATAAAATCGTACAATTCTTCCATTTTTGCTATACAGTTTTCGCATACTCCTTTTGGTAAAGTATCACTTTCTTTGATCTAAAAATTCATTAAAAAAACATAGGTTTTATTCTGAAGGTGATCTCAATAAATTATTACCAAGCTATTACATTATAAGACATGTTATTTAAAAATGACAACTAGGTACTGTCATCATAACGTGATATTTTCAAATGAGAATATATTATTATTCTGATATTATGACAGCCACCAAGCTTGTATTAAAATCTAATAAGTACGAAAATTTACAGGTGATAGGCATCATGTTGGATTCGACTTCATCGGGAAAGTACTCGAAGGTAAACAAAATAAATTATTAATTAATGTTTATGTCCACTCACCTGCAAAGGTATACACTTTTTCAGTTTGAGCTGTAGCTGCCGATCGCTGCTCTCCTGACTCTTGAATAAATGGTGTTTCTTGCCGCCTACGCACATGCAGAGCCGGCACAGCTCGTAAAAGTCGACCTTTTTGTAAATGCTCATCGTACGGGGATTTCAGAAGAATAAAAAAACGGGTCGCGCATATGATTTGATATATTATCCCAACCACGATCTAGTTACCCTGAGGCGGATGTTATTCAACAACCCCGCCATTTGCGTCTCTGTTTTTCAGTTTTTGGCGTCAAGATCGGTTCGTGATCACGGCGGAGTTGTTGTTGACTGTTAGTACTTATTGTTGTTGTTGCTGCTGTTGCCGTCGATGGCCACCGAGTGCACCACATGCATTATTGCACATTAATAAATTGTACAATATAATATTTTGCAGGTTTGCGCTAACCAGTAACCCTAATTCATGGTAGGAAGTTGTAACGGCGCTGATAACAGCGACGGCCGCTAGCAACCACGGGCTTGAATATTATGCTAGATACTCCCTATACCGTCCTACACAGCCACACAGGGTGGTTCGCCAACAATGCTCCCCCTCCCTATTTTCTCCTTTAACAATATTCATTTTTCAAATAATTTGAATTATTCAATAATTGTTTATTATCATTTATCAGAATTATTCTGATTTATGTAACTTTAAAAAAATTATGCCTTAAGAGGACGCTACACCCGCATGTGTTGTCTCCGTCTTACAAACGTAGAACATAGCAAAAACATATTTTGCGCGGGAAAGAACCGAGAAAGCTACAGTCATAATTAAGAAACGAAATTTTCACCACATAAAAAGGAGAACGTTGGCTGTGCAATATCGTTTTTATATTTTCGATATCGGAAGTACAAAAAAAGTTATTCAAGTTTGAAAAATACAAAAACAAATGTATTTTGAAACAATAATAACTTTTTTCATATAAGTGATATCGAAAAAATAAAAACGATATTGCACAGCCAAAGTTCTCCTTTTTATGTGGTGAAAATTTCGTTTCTTAATTATGACTGTAGCTTTCTCGGTTCTTTCCCGTGCAAAACATTGTTTTGCTATGTTCTACATTTGTAAGACGGAGACAACACATGCGGGTGTAGCGTCCTCTTAAGGCCACATTTCCAAATACCATTAAAGGGTCTTCTGACTTGTGGCGGATACCAACGTCTTTTTTTATAATGAGAATCACTATTTTCCCTTGCAAATAGTTGTTACATTATGTTGAAAAGCTGAGTTTTTTAAATATTTTCAATTTTTATTATTTTACATTGATTTATTCAATATACCTACATTCGAACTAGTATTTTTTGAGATACCTATTCATTTTTGTGCACTAAAGAGTAGACTAATAAACCTATTGGGTTTATTCCTATTTGGGTGGCCTATAGACCCAGATTTTTGCTGCTTAAATTAGAGTAACTTAAAAATAATAAACAATGAACAATAAATTAGTCGGAATTAAATGTATTTCAATTACCATTTCTTAACAATTCAAAATCATAGGCATAAGACATTTGTAAAATAATTTTACATTATTAAATTTATTTTTGTAATAGGGAGGTAATCCGATTGAAAAAACTAAAAATAGGTATAGTATTTGTTGGGACTTGTATCTGCATAGCTATCTACATTGCTGTACGATTGCGCGAACTGCACTACTACGATAATAAATTAACATATTATGTCAATATTATTGAATGTAGTGAAAAAATCCAAGGAAAAAATAATACAAAAAAAAGCAAATTTTATTTTATAAAATTCAGTCATATAAAGTCTTATCAATATTATTATTAATGGTTATTTTTTTATTTTTGTTTTTATTAAAATCTTTTTTCAACT
Source organism: Myzus persicae (assembly GCF_001856785.1). Taxonomy (NCBI): domain Eukaryota; kingdom Metazoa; phylum Arthropoda; class Insecta; order Hemiptera; family Aphididae; genus Myzus; species Myzus persicae. The sequence continues at coordinate 71,370 of NW_019101569.1, forward strand.
TTAGTAACTTTTCGGGTGGATTAATATTAATGATCGGTAATTTTTAAGAGCGTCAGGGGAAAAAAATTCATAACAACGTTTATAGTATAATATAACTAGGTACCTACCTAATATAATAATACGTAGGTAGGTAGTTCATACTGTAACATGTTCTTGTATAATTCTTACATATTCTTATAAAAAGAATCATACTGTATAACGTATATACTTATACATAATACATTATACGTTACTAGGTGAAAGACATAAATCAATTGATATTTGAAGATACCTAATATGTAGTTATTAATTTATTATCAGTAAAAAATATGGGTAGGTTCGTATTAAAAAAAGAAGTTTATATCGCTTTAGGCTACTCCTAAATATAGTAGTTCGTCTCCGTCAAAAAGCTAGTCCAAGGAAGTTAAATTAATTTTAAAAAAAAATATTTAAAAAATGATCTAATGTCTAAATCTAAATACATTAATTTTTAGTGAAAAATGTAATGTTTAATTTACAATACTCCAAAAACAAATATAAAATCATACAACATAGTTACAAATAAAAAAGATTTAAATGAATCACAATCATAATAAGTCAAAACAAAAGTCATAGAAATGAATAAATTGAAGCTCAATATTTACGAATTATAAATAAATAAATAATATTTATTTTTATCTTACTGACGTATGTTTTTTAAATAATATATTAGTGTGAATAGGTAATCTTTATTTAAATTGTTCATTGAAAATAAACGTATTAATTTTTAGCCGCTAAATAATGAACTATTGAGATATTAATAAATAATAATAATTTAAAAACCAGAGAACAGAATGTTCTACAATTAAAATATGCCGATTGCCGGAGCCCGGAGACCAAATGTTCTATAGCTAATAAGTAATAACTCCCCGAGACCAAGGTGGATATAAATCTACCTTATGGATATATATATCCACCTTGCCCGGGACGAAACGTCCAATCTTCATGATTGCCGGGGCCGAGACATCCGTGGACTGGTTTTCTTGACTGGGACGAAACGTCCTGTATAACAATCACTCTGTATAGGAACATTTTTCTATACTACGTGAGTTGCTGCCATTTTGTTTTCAACGATCAAATTCCAATTAAACGCCGAAAACTCGAAATCCGAATTTCGGACATTTCGGCAATCGGCTCTCGTTGATTCGGCGTGGAAGGTGGAAACACTGGAAACATGTTAACTACGTCATTTGAATTTGAACTAGCCACTAGGGTAGCAGAAGGAAGTACGTAGAGAGAGCCTTAAGCCCTTAAGGCTTAAATCTTAAAATAATATTATCCAGCCATCTAGGCTCTCTAGTCTCTACTCAGTACTCTCGTAAGTAAAATATCTTAAAATCATGCATGTCCCCTAGTAGTAGGGCTTGTAAAATAATTTTGAATAAAACAACATTTTGTTATCAAATCCCTCGTCATGTGGTCGCACTGTCAGCGGTTATCGCAATACCCACCCTCTCCCACTCATCACTGTAACCAAAACTTTGGTAGTTTGGTAATTGCCAATTGGTTATTGGTACACTACCGTCTACCGAATGCCGCCGCGTATTTATTTTACCTAATTATTAAATAATCATTTTCAATAAAACTATGGTCTATGATACTCTAGGTTTTAACTTTTAAGAGTTAAGGACGAGTGTAACGTAATGTTACTGTTCGAGATAATCAAACATAATAGTACGTCAAAATCGTAGTCGTTTCATCGATTAAAAATCGTCCTTTGTATGTATTATTAATGTACGTAATTTAAATTTAATCACAATTATTGTACTCGTACGCGAGCACTTGTCGTTTATGTACCGTCTGTATGCGTATTTATAATATTTACTCTACTGGGTAAATTCTAACTCAAGATCCAGCTTCTTTCGATGATAACAATAATATGCTCAAGAAATAATTTCGGTGACTTTCAAGCTTACACAATTACTATGATGTGCAGCAGCAGCAGCTAATATTTATTGGTAACTGTTGATTTGTGACATTTGGTAAAGACAGATTTTTTCAAATGTCTAGCGACATGTCCTCGAAGGCGGAGGATGTTTTGCCATTGGACGTTCCAGTAGATGCAGCAGGCAAAGCTTTTCGCATGAGCGAAGGTGACTGGATATGTCCAAATGCTCAATGTGCCAACATAAACTTTGCTCGTCGTACCCATTGTAACCGATGTAATAAGGAACGTGAAGACTTACCGGTCAAGAAAAAAGCTGGTGCTGAAATCGGAAAGGCAGCTGCTGAAAAGAGTAAAGGACTGTTCTCGGCTGATGACTGGCAATGTAGCAAGTGTGGCAATGTGAATTGGGCACGTCGATCTCAATGTAATATGTGCAATGCACCTAAATTTGCCGACCCAGAGGAACGTACTGGTTATGGAGGAGGCTACAATGACAGGGGAGTTGTTGAGTATGTCAGGCGTGAAGAGTCTGATGACGAGTATGATGAATTTGGACGTAAGAAAAAGAAACAAAAACGAGGAAGTGGTTCTATAAGTGAGGATTCTAACAGTCAAAATGGTAGAGAAGAAGATAACGATAGAGGAAGAAATAAAACGTGGTCAAAAGCTGTTGTTGAAAATGATGACGATGACGAAGAAGACGACGATGATGATGATGATGAAGATGGAGATCTTTCAAAATATGATTTATCTGAATGGGATGACTTAGCTGCCCAATCCAAAAAAGATAGATCAAGATCTCGATCACCACTAAAATAATTATGATTTAAATATTTTGTAAGTATCATTGTATCAATAATTTTTTTTAATTTAACTTACTTATAATATATATATAATCATCATATTTATCTAATAAGATATCTTAAAATGTATGATACATACCGTTTTTATAAACACAGACATGTAGTACAATTTATAAAACTAAACTTTTAAGTTGAAGTTATTTATAACTCCACAGTGTTACACAATTCTGTTTGAAATCATCAAGCACCAAAACAATGTCTTAGATTTCACTTAATCAGTTTTAATGCTTTTGTAAGGTTCATAGGGTGCTTTTGAAATTGTACTGTGCATTGATTCAGTTTTTGTTATGATAATATAATATAATTTTTATTTTTCAGTTTATGTTATGGCTATTTACAATGTTGTTGACCAGTCTACAATCAATATTTTCCAATAAATCAACCATACCACAAATGAATTTAGTAATTAGATCATATTTTTTCTGATATTTTGTTTATTTTGAACACTATCAATTTTAACTGTTACATATTTATATTTTACTTCTATTAATTATATGTATGCATAAAAAAGCCAAAATACTAAAACTATGTCATTAAAATAAGTTGTACAGCTTTTGTCATTTTAAATATTTCCAATTTTTCTTGTGTGCGTATATTATTATTATATCATTTCTTCATTACACAAAAGTTTAAAAATTTTATCTTTAGTACTTTCACCTATTTTGGATTAATTAAAGTTGTATTAATCTGTTCCAGTCAGTATTAATATCTTTCCAGTGACACATGACATGTAATATTGTATTAACTTAACACAAATATGTTGAATTCTATTTAATTAAAACATCAACTTCCAAGTCCTAATTTGTTATTAAAATATTTACAAAAGCCTTACTTTTAATTAACGAAAACCTATATTTTGATAGTCAAGTATCAAGTATTGACCATGAATCATTCTATTTTATTATTGGAAATAGATAAAGTATCAATAATAAGTACCAACCTAATTGATATTTTTGTATTTTTTATGGAATTGTTTTTATTTTAATATTTGTAATTACTAATTTGTAAACATGGTGACATTATTACTTGCAAATCATTTTAAAATTAAAACTTCTATTTTAAATTTTGTAGGCTAAATTGACTGAACTAATAATACTTGCATGGTAGTAAACTATATAAAATATTAATGTATTAAAAAAATGATGCGTTTTGAGATTACCTGTTTAGTGTAAAGTTTGAACTATCAACATTTTTAATACAAATTTATTATATGCATGACAATTGTGTCATAAATAAATAATAATTCAATTTATTATATTAACGATTATATTATTATAATCATAAAGTAAATTGTTTCCGTCATTGATTATTATCACAGCCATAGCTTATGAGGGATGTTGTGTTTTTTATTGTTATAATACTGTATGTAACTGTAAATGTTAAATTGTAAACAACAATACAAATAATAAAAATTTGATATTATTATTATCAATTTTTATTTTTTTAATGACTTGTTCCTCAGCTAGTTAATTATTCATATTTTTTTTTCCATAACTCATAAATAAGCTAGGTATAATATATATTTTAATATTTGTTATTACATTTTGTCCAATAATATTGCTGTAAAAAGTTTTATCTAAAATATATTTATATTGCCAGTAAAAATAATACCTATTGGAATTTACAATGAAAAATCATGATTTCAATTTTTGACAGATTAGTATACATACTTAAGTATTATAAGTATTCAACCTATTTTTCATTTGCATAAAATATGAAAAAAATATAAATATGTTAGTCTAATAGCTATCACCTACTTATTATACTCACTACTCAGTCACTAAAACAATTTTTACAAATTATATCATAAAATGTTAATGGATTAATTAGGTACTTAAATTTTAAATATCTTCTAAACTTATTATCTTAGATTACTAATTATTATCATTAGTACAGATTGTCTGATAACTCGGAAACTACTTGTTTGAATTTGAATTTATATTATTTTACATATTAAAAATTTCATTTAGAAAAAAAAGGGTATGTGGGAAACGCTATGCTGTACATGAGATCACTAGTCATTGTTTTGGATGTGTTAGATTTGAATTTAATAATCATTGTATATGAAGACTGAAGAGGGCCTGTCTGTAATATTACTGAGTAAATTGTATGATATTATTGCGATCAAAATAATTTATTTTGCTATCAAGCATTAGTATTGTAGTAGGTAGGTCATTATGTGCGTACAAAGGTCGATCCAGAATCTCTGTAATTTAAAACATTTTTACGATGCCGTTTTTCAATAATTTATGAAAAATGATGTTACCTATATGTTTTTTTTGTGAACAGGAGGCGAACATCCCCCCCACCCAGTACCCTCTTGGAACCGCCTTTGTGTGTGTATAGTGTATACTGTATACAATATAATATAATGTCCCTACTCCCTACTGTAAAAGACTTAAGTGCCTACGAATAATATTTTTAAATTACAACAAAATAACGACAATCGTTATTCTTTGTCTTACTCTTACTCTTAATACGCAATTCGTCCAAAGTTGATCTTAAAGTGTCTGTAAAATATAACTGTGTCAATATACATTTTTTCAAACATTGAACTCTAAATACCCACTTATAAAAAAATCATGCCTATCTTTATCAACTGCTAGATATTGGATCCAAAAACTTCCACATGTGAATATTTTTGACGATATCGATTAAACACTGAGTGGGAGATTAAAAATAATAATAAAAAATATTTCAGGCGTAACAATGTAAGTAGGTATACGAGTGTGCGTCGCACAATAATATTGCAAATTGCAACACTCGATTCTACGATCGTTGGCCGGCGCCCGGCGTTGACCTACCAGAAGCTATCACGCGGCGGGGTGAGCACCAGTTACAGCTGAATATTTGTCTTCAACCTTATAGGACTTGCGACCCACTTACTAGTATAGTAGCTTATTTTTTGAGACCATATTTAAAAAGAAAGAAGCTGATTGATATACACTATGGTTTATATATTATGTAAAAACGGACCAATTAGGTAGGTACCTATATTAATTAATTTATAACAATAACTATTTATCATTATCTCATGTTCATATTTTTATTTGCTTCGTACAGCTGTTAAATGAATTCAATTTAAAGAACAAATATTTTTCAAACTATTTGAAGTAGGTGTACATCCTATATCGCGGCCACCTCATCAAGCTACCGAATCCGAGAACCATGGCGATAACTTCGGATGTACCGCCAGTGAATCTAACTAAGGAACAATAGCAACTGCAGGTAAGTGTCCATATGTATCTACAGCTAGTAAATGTGTATAATGTATATATATTGTTGCTGTTTTTAGAAATCAAATAGGTACCTACATCATAATTTATATACTTATCTATGAGGTGCATAGTATATATTGTTTTTAACTTTTAAGGGTATATATTTGTGGGGGGGGGCTAAAGCTCATTGAGCATACTATAGGTTTAAGCCCCCCCCCCCCAAAAAAAGCTTCATTAAAAATGTTAATATGCAGAGCATCCACGATTCCATCATGATCGTATGAGGGAGATGCGCCTCTTTTGAGTTTTCGGTCTATGCTAAGATAACTGTAATAATAAAAACTATACCTAATATCTATGCGATGCGGGAGGTACACTTATAAATAGCTCATTTAAAAATCTATAAATACAAAAAATAATGGATTGTTCTTAAAAATAAAAATAACTTTAAATAGGCATTTGAATAGTTAAACTACATTTTAATCTCGGGATGGCAGGACTGACGTATTGTGATAAACAGTTACTAGTTCCCACTCATTTTTTATTTTTTTTTAAACTAAAATTAATATATAAGCTCGCATCTCGAACTTCGCATGGTATGAGTGTGTGATGATAATTTACAGTTATTATTATACGTAATTCAAAAGTAGAAATTTTTGTTTTTTGGTGATCACCCTCCGAAAAAATACTACATTTGCATCATTTTAAATCAATGCAGCAGCATGTCGAACTCATAAATCGTCAGTGGCAAACACACTTTTCTGTAGTACCTACATATCTGCACCGCCGTTTCTTCCAATTTCTCTCTATCCAAATTGTTCATGTACGTACATTTATAATAAAAATGAGAATACGTATGTAATTTTATAGTTTATTGTCTAAGACAGTTGTAGCCGTTGTAGTGGGTTATGTACAAACAATACCTCTAAATATATTAACCTGCAACGTCATGGCCTGCGTACCGCAGAGACCTCGGCGAGCGGCGGCGCAAAGAATTTCCGCTATACATTACAACTATATATTATATTATACTGGGTGCAGTCTTGTATTAATTCAAGTCCACCAGCCGCTGACGAATACACCACTTAATTCATTTATAAATATTACATTTTTAACGGAATTCAATAGTTCAACAGTTAAATTTTAAAACATTTACATTTTATATGGGTATCTTCATCAGCTACTTTCGGTACTTATATAACTATACATGTAACCAAAATTTTCGAAGTAATAATATACTTAAAAAGTTTCAAGTACTCACGAATAATATTTTTAATTTACAACAAAATAACATAAATCATTATTCTTGGTTATTTAATATGTAATTTCGTCCACATTTGAACAAAAAAAACTGTGGTTATATATTTTTAGATTTTTTGGTTACAGAATAACCTAGATACTTACTCTGAACTTTGTCTTAAATGTTCAACTCTTAGCTATAAAAGTTGAAAATTAACTAAAAAATAATTTGTACATTTTTAATGATATGAATTTTGTCGAAATTTGAACTTAAAATGCTTCTAAAAGAAAATCGTGAATATGTATTTTTAATATTTTCAACAGATATTGTAAATATATAGCAGAATCTTTGTATTAAATTGTCAAGTTTTTTTACCCAAAAAATTCAATTTTATTGACAATTATAGGAAAAAAACTAAAAAAAATTGAAAATGTCCGTAAACAGCTCAAGATAATTCAAAATACTTTGAGAATTTTATCAAGTAGATGAATTGATAAAGTCATATGGTATAAATTTCAAGTATCTGCAGTTATTCGTTTTTGAATTACAATCAAATATGAAAATCGCTCCATGAGCTCTCTATTGTAAAAATGTTAATTTCAAAAGCTC